>NC_083619.1:31094326-31174326 GCF_963584025.1 Labrus mixtus | reverse complement strand
GAAACAACATGCGACATGCGTCATGCCCATATAAGGAGTGGAGATACAGAAACAACATGTGACATGCCCATATAAGGAGTGGAGATACAGAAACAACACGCGACATGCCCATATAAGGAGTGGAGATACAGAAACAACATGCGTCATGCCCAAATAAGGAGTGGAGATACAGAAACAACATGCGTCATGCCCATATAAGGAGTGGAGCTACAGAAACAACATGCGACATGCGTCATGCCCATATAAGGAGTAGAGATACAGTCAGAAATATCAAATACATTTCAACACGTTGCAGTAATGTCTGGAAACTTCAAGTGTGAGTATCTTTGACTGGAGACGGGTTACGGTTACCCCCCTTCTTTTCTGGAGTTACCCCCCTCTTTTCTGGAGTTTCAGTGACACCCCCCCCCCCCAGTTTCAGGATTAACAGACTCAGTTTGAACTAAACCTTCTTTCAGAAACGGGCCCCAGATCCACTAACACCAGAGCGTGATTAACAGTCATGATAATTAACCCTCAAGTTTTAGAGAAAAGGGGTGGAGCTAGCTCCCCCCACCTCCACTCACACTCACCCTGGTTGTACGAGTCACCATGGCAACAGGAGACTAAAAAGAGTCCCTCCTACTTTAACCATCTGGAGATACAGAAACAACATGCGTTATGCCCATATAAGGAGTGGAGCTATAGAAACAACATGCGTCATGCCCATATAAGGAGTGGAGATACAGAAACAACATGCGACATGCGTCATGCCCATATAAGGAGTGGAGATACAGAAACAACATGTGACATGCCCATATAAGGAGTGGAGATACAGAAACAACACGCGACATGCCCATATAAGGAGTGGAGATACAGAAACAACATGCGTCATGCCCAAATAAGGAGTGGAGATACAGAAACAACATGCGTCATGCCCATATAAGGAGTGGAGCTACAGAAACAACATGCGACATGCGTCATGCCCATATAAGGAGTAGAGATACAGTCAGAAATATCAAATACATTTCAACACGTTGCAGTAATGTCTGGAAACTTCAAGTGTGAGTATCTTTGACTGGAGACGGGTTACGGTTACCCCCCTTCTTTTCTGGAGTTACCCCCCTCTTTTCTGGAGTTTCAGTGACACCCCCCCCCCCCAGTTTCAGGATTAACAGACTCAGTTTGAACTAAACCTTCTTTCAGAAACGGGCCCCAGATCCACTAACACCAGAGCGTGATTAACAGTCATGATAATTAACCCTCAAGTTTTAGAGAAAAGGGGTGGAGCTAGCTTCATATGACCTTGTAGTTGAGTTTGTGAGTAAAAGATATTCATCATTTAACATCTTAAAAACACTTTTTTTACTCTGTTGAAGGATGAACGATGATTTCAGTTCATCACTTTACAGACTATAATGTTATTATACAGGACTCCTCCCCCCTCTCCATCAAGACATCTGATTGGTCAGTGGACGGAGACTTCCACAGGTTGATCTCTCTAACATAACCTGGAGCAGGTTAAGTGTGCAGCATAGGTTACCATGGCGATATACCCAGGTAACAAATGAACCACCTAACCACCCAGAGTTAACCCTGAAGTGACCTGTAACCCCAAATCCTGCTTCTTAGTCCAGCCCCCTGGTTAGGTTCACAGACTCAGTTACCATAGTAACTGACTCAGAGCTAAAGTTACCTCCCTCTCTGGAACGGGCTGGACTTACCCCCCCCCCTCATTTCAGGATTAACAGATTCAGAGTTTGAACTAAACCTGCTCTCTGAAACAGGACCAAGATTTCTCCTGGAGAAGGTAAATAAAGAAATCTAATGTAATCTCTACCCCCCTCTCTCCCCCCCCCCCCCCCCTCAGTGTGAGTACAGGTATCCCGTTGAGTCTCTCTCTGATGTTCGGAGCGTTCGTTCTCTCTTTCCTGATCTTCGTCTCTACGTCGACTTTTACTGTAAGTTTAAAAAATATATTATATAATATATAATAGTTTATATATTAATATATATCATTATATAGTCTGTTAGTTTATATATTAATATATATATCATTATATAGACTGTTAGTTTATATATTAATATATATCATTATATAGTCTGTTAGTTTATATATTAATATATATCATTATATAGACTGTTAGTTTATATATTAATATATATATTAATATATAGTCTGTTAGTTTATATATGAATATATATCATTATATAGACTGTTAGTTTATATATTAATATATATATCATTATATAGTCTGTTAGTTTATATATTAATATATATATCATTATAGTCTGTTAATTTATATATTAATATATATATCATTATAGTCTGTTAGTTTATATATTAATATATATCATTATATAGACTGTTAGTTTATATATTAATATATATATCATTATATAGTCTGTTAGTTTATATATTAATATATCATTATATAGTCTGTTAGTTTATATATTAATATATATATCATTATATAGACTGTTAGTTTATATATTAATATATATATCATTATAGTCTGTTAGTTTATATATTAATATATATCATTATATAGACTGTTAGTTTATATATTAATATATATATCATTATATAGTCTGTTAGTTTATATATTAATATATATCATTATATAGACTGTTAGTTTATATATTAATATATATATCATTATATAGTCTGTTAGTTTATATATTAATATATCATTATATAGTCTGTTAGTTTATATATTAATATATATCATTATATAGACTGTTAGTTTATATATTAATATATATATCATTATATAGTCTGTTAGTTTATATATTAATATATATATCATTATATAGTCTGTTAGTTTATATATTAATATATATCATTATATAGTCTGTTAGTTTATATATTAATATATATATCATTATATAGTCTGTTAGTTTATATATTAATATATCATTATATAGTCTGTTAGTTTATATATTAATATATATCATTATATAGACTGTTAGTTTATATATTAATATATATATCATTATATAGTCTGTTAGTTTATATATTAATATATATATCATTATATAGTCTGTTAGTTTATATATTAATATATATCATTATATAGTCTGTTAGTTTATATATTAATATATATATCATTATATAGACTGTTAGTCTGTTAGTTTATATATTAATATATATCATTATATAGACTGTTAGTTTATATATTAATATATATATCATTATATAGTCTGTTAGTTTATATATTAATATATCATTATATAGTCTGTTAGTTTATATATTAATATATATATCATTATATAGACTGTTAGTTTATATATTAATATATATATCATTATAGTCTGTTAGTTTATATATTAATATATATCATTATATAGACTGTTAGTTTCTATATTAATATATATATCATTATATAGTCTGTTAGTTTATATATTAATATATATCATTATATAGACTGTTAGTTTATATATTAATATATATATCATTATATAGTCTGTTAGTTTATATATTAATATATCATTATATAGTCTGTTAGTTTATATATTAATATATATCATTATATAGACTGTTAGTTTATATATTAATATATATATCATTATATAGTCTGTTAGTTTATATATTAATATATATATCATTATATAGTCTGTTAGTTTATATATTAATATATATCATTATATAGTCTGTTAGTTTATATATTAATATATATATCATTATATAGACTGTTAGTTTATATATTAATATATATATCATTATAGACTGTTAGTTTATATATTAATATATCATTATAGTCTGTTAGTTTCTATATTAATATATATCATTATAGTCTGTTAGTTTCTATATTAATATATATCATTATATACACTGTTAGTTTATATATTAATATATATCATTATATAGTCTGTTAGTTTATATATTAATATATATCATTATATAGACTGTTAGTTTATATATTAATATATATATCATTATATAGACTGTTAGTTTATATATTAATATATATATCATTATAGACTGTTAGTTTATATATTAATATATCATTATAGTCTGTTAGTTTCTATATTAATATATATCATTATAGTCTGTTAGTTTCTATATTAATATATATCATTATATACACTGTTAGTTTATATATTAATATATATATCATTATATAGTCTGTTAGTTTATATATTAATATATATCATTATATAGTCTGTTAGTTTATATATTAATATATATATCATTATATAGACTGTTAGTTTATATATTAATATATATATCATTATAGACTGTTAGTTTATATATTAATATATCATTATAGTCTGTTAGTTTCTATATTAATATATATCATTATAGTCTGTTAGTTTCTATATTAATATATATCATTATATACACTGTTAGTTTATATATTAATATATATCATTATATAGTCTGTTAGTTTATATATTAATATATATCATTATATAGACTGTTAGTTTATATATTAATATATATCATTATAGTCTGTTAGTTTATATATTAATATATAGATCATTATATAGACTGTTAGTTTATATATTAATATATATATCATTATAGTCTGTTAGTTTATATATTAATATATATATCATTATATAGACTGTTAGTTTATATATTAATATATATATCATTATAGTCTGTTAGTTTATATATTAATATATAGATCATTATATAGACTGTTAGTTTATATATTAATATATATCATTATAGTCTGTTAGTTTATATATTAATATATATATCATTATATAGACTGTTAGTTTATATATTAATATATATATCATTATAGTCTGTTAGTTTATATATTAATATATAGATCATTATATAGACTGTTAGTTTATATATTAATATATATATCATTATAGTCTGTTAGTTTATATATTAATATATATATCATTATATAGACTGTTAGTTTATATATTAATATATATCATTATATAGACTGTTAGTTTATATATTAATATATATATCATTATATAGACTGTTAGTTTATATATTAATATATATATCATTATAGTCTGTTAGTTTATATATTAATATATAGATCATTATATAGACTGTTAGTTTATATATTAATATATATATCATTATAGTCTGTTAGTTTATATATTAATATATATCATTATATAGTCTGTTAGTTTATATATTAATATATATATCATTATATAGTCTGTTAGTTTATATATTAATATATATATCATTATATAGTCTGTTAGTTTATATATTAATATATATATCATTATATAGACTGTTAGTTTATATATTAATATATATATCATTATAGTCTGTTAGTTTATATATTAATATATATATCATTATATAGACTGTTAATTTATATATTAATATATATCATTATATAGACTGTTAGTTTATATATTAATATATATCATTATATAGACTGTTAGTTTATATATTAATATATATATCATTATATAGACTGTTAGTTTATATATTAATATATATATCATTATAGTCTGTTAGTTTATATATTAATATATAGATCATTATATAGACTGTTAGTTTATATATTAATATATATCATTATAGTCTGTTAGTTTATATATTAATATATATATCATTATATAGACTGTTAGTTTATATATTAATATATATATCATTATAGTCTGTTAGTTTATATATTAATATATAGATCATTATATAGACTGTTAGTTTATATATTAATATATATATCATTATAGTCTGTTAGTTTATATATTAATATATATATCATTATATAGACTGTTAGTTTATATATTAATATATATCATTATATAGACTGTTAGTTTATATATTAATATATATATCATTATATAGACTGTTAGTTTATATATTAATATATATATCATTATAGTCTGTTAGTTTATATATTAATATATAGATCATTATATAGACTGTTAGTTTATATATTAATATATATATCATTATAGTCTGTTAGTTTATATATTAATATATATCATTATATAGTCTGTTAGTTTATATATTAATATATATATCATTATATAGTCTGTTAGTTTATATATTAATATATATATCATTATATAGTCTGTTAGTTTATATATTAATATATATATCATTATATAGACTGTTAGTTTATATATTAATATATATATCATTATAGTCTGTTAGTTTATATATTAATATATATATCATTATATAGACTGTTAATTTATATATTAATATATATCATTATATAGACTGTTAGTTTATATATTAATATATATCATTATATAGACTGTTAGTTTATATATTAATATATATATCATTATATAGACTGTTAGTTTATATATATCATTATAGTCTGTTAGTTTATATATTAATATATAGATCATTATATAGACTGTTAGTTTATATATTAATATATATATCATTATAGTCTGTTAGTTTATATATTAATATATATCATTATATAGTCTGTTAGTTTATATATTAATATATATATCATTATATAGTCTGTTAGTTTATATATTAATATATATATCATATAGTCTGTTAGTTTATATATTAATATATATATCATTATATAGTCTGTTAGTTTATATATTAATATATATATCATTATAGTCTGTTAGTTTATATATTAATATATAGATCATTATATAGACTGTTAGTTTATATATTAATATATATCATTACATAGACTGTTAGTTTATATATTAATATATATCATTATAGTCTGTTAGTTTATATATTAATATATATATCATTATATAGTCTGTTAGTTTATATATTAATATATATATATCATTATAGTCTGTTAGTTTATATATTAATATATAGATCATTATATAGACTGTTAGTTTATATATTAATATATATCATTATATAGACTGTTAGTTTATATATTAATATATATATCATTATAGTCTGTTAGTTTATATATTAATATATAGATCATTATATAGTCTGTTAGTTTATATATTAATATATATATCATTATATAGACTGTTAGTTTATATATTAATATATATCATTATATAGACTGTTAGTTTATATATTAATATATATCATTATATAGACTGTTAGTTTATATATTAATATATATCATTATAGTCTGTTAGTTTATATATTAATATATATATCATTATATAGACTGTTAGTTTATATATTAATATATATATCATTATAGTCTGTTAGTTTATATATTAATATATAGATCATTATATAGACTGTTAGTTTATATATTAATATATATATCATTATAGTCTGTTAGTTTATATATTAATATATATCATTATATAGACTGTTAGTTTATATATTAATATATAGATCATTATATAGTCTGTTAGTTTATATATTAATATATATATCATTATATAGTCTGTTAGTTTATATATTAATATATATATCATTATATAGACTGTTAGTTTATATATTAATATATATATCATTATAGTCTGTTAGTTTATATATTAATATATAGATCATTATATAGACTGTTAGTTTATATATTAATATATATCATTATATAGACTGTTAGTTTATATATTAATATATATCATTATAGTCTGTTAGTTTATATATTAATATATATATCATTATATAGTCTGTTAGTTTATATATTAATATATATATATCATTATAGTCTGTTAGTTTATATATTAATACATAGATCATTATATAGTCTGTTAGTTTATATATTAATATATATCATTATATAGACTGTTAGTTTATATATTAATATATATATCATTATAGTCTGTTAGTTTATATATTAATATATAGATCATTATATAGTCTGTTAGTTTATATATTAATATATATATCATTATATAGACTGTTAGTTTATATATTAATATATATCATTATATAGACTGTTAGTTTATATATTAATATATATCATTATATAGACTGTTAGTTTATATATTAATATATATATCATTATAGTCTGTTAGTTTATATATTAATATATATATCATTATATAGACTGTTAGTTTATATATTAATATATATCATTATATAGACTGTTAGTTTATATATTAATATATATATCATTATATAGTCTGTTAGTTTATATATTAATATATATCATTATATAGTCTGTTAGTTTATATATTAATATATAGATCATTATATAGACTGTTAGTTTATAGATTAATATATATATCATTATAGTCTGTTAGTTTATATATTAATATATAGATCATTATATAGACTGTTAGTTTATATATTAATATATAGATCATTATATAGACTGTTAGTTTATATATTAATATATAGATCATTATATAGACTGTTAGTTTATATATTAATATATAGATCATTATATTTTGATTGACAGGTTTTCCAAACAAAGAGAAGAAGAGGTTGCTGTACCTGGCTGGGACACTTCCTGTTCACTTTGAAGGTCACGTCTCCCCCTCTATCTCCCCCCCCCCGGTGGTTTGTTATCCTGTATGTGAAGTCTCACTAACAGAGTGCTGTTTCTCCTGTTCATCAACAGGAAGTGTTTATAATATCCCAGTGTGCATCTGGCTCCATGAGACTCACCCCCTGTCCCGACCTCGCTGCTACGTCTGTCCCTCTGTTACCATGGTGATCAACCCCGCCTGTCCAAGCGTCGACGCCTCGGGAAACATCAGCCTGGACGGACTGAGGAACTGGACTTATGTAAGTCTGAGCATGCTCCACGTTTCCTTCACTTCCTTCCTCCACTAGCGTCTTAGTCCGTCCAACCAGAGGAATGAGGAAACGAAACAGAGGAGAGAGGAAACGAGGAAATGAAACAGAGGAGAGAGGAAACGAGGAAACGAAACAGAGGAGAGAGGAGAGAGGAACAAGGAAACGAGAGGAGAGAGGAAACGAGGAAAGCCATCTGTCGTCTTTAACAGCTGTTTATGTTTTCACAAATACACAGTGTTAATTAGAATCAAATACACACAGTGTTAATTAGAATCAAATATACACAGTGTTAATTAGAATCAAATACACACAGTGTTAATTAGAATCAAATATACACAGTGTTAATTAGAATCAAATATACACAGTGTTAATTAGAATCAAATATACACAGTGTTAATTACAGTGGTGGGCTGTCAGGGCCAGCAAGGCCTTCTCTGCTGGCCTAAACACTATCAGACAGAATCACTGACTTATGTTTTAATATATTTTTTCCATGAATATGTATTAAATTATTTCCAATAGTCTTTCTCTTCATTTCATAGCTTTTCTCTTGGTTGCGCTGCTTCCACTAGTGTATGTTTATGTTAGAGCTTTTATCCAATCATATTTCAGCCATCATTTGTTGCCAGGGTCAAAAATCTGCCTTGACGCCTTCAGAATTGATAGTGCTGGCGTCTGTAGTTTAAAGTCAGTGGCAATGACGCTGTTACTTTAACCAATCAGATTTCGAGTTGGCAACACCGAGGCCATCTAGCAGGCGTCCAGTGACGGCGGCATTTTCACGTCCTTTGATTGGATGGTTAGAGAAATACTAGTCAGAGCCAACAAAGCATCTATAGCTAGCGGCACGAACTAAAATATTTTGCGAGTGGATTTCATAGCTTTTTTAACAACCCACAATGGCTGACGGAGGAGAAGAAATTGATTTGGTCGCACTTATGCTCACAAAACCATTTTCAAGACGGACTTTTCCAGAAAAACTGGACATTGTGAAGAACGGTCGGCAGACTCCGAAGCTAGCAAGTCTGTCCCAGCCGGGAAAAGGGTTTGTCCGCCACTTTCAAGTCAGCAACTACGAGCGGTACCCTTGGCTCACAGCCTCCGAGGATCACTGCAAATTGTATTGCTGGGAATGTCTGTTATTTGCAACTGATCGACTTGGTGTTTGGAGCCACAGTGGGTTTGCAAACTTGAGTTGTCTAACCAAGGCAGCAGGGAGACACCAAAGCACGGCCGGACACTTACAAGCAACGGTGCTTTTGAAAACTTTTGGGGAAACCCGAGTGGATCTACAGCTCAACGAACAAGTGCGCAGGGAAACGGAGCTCCACAACGAAAAGGTGAAGAAAAATAGGGAAATCTTGAAAAGACTGATAGATTGTGTCATATTTTTGGGTAGACAGGAACTTTCATTTAGAGGACACGATGAAAGCGCGGGATCCACCAATAGAGGCAACTATTTGGAGCTTCTTTCTTTCCTTGCTGAAAACAACACGGACTTGCATTACCACCTGACCACTAATAAAGTGTTTTGTGGGACATCAGGCAAAATACAAAATGACCTGATTAGTGCTATTGGTGAAGTGATGGGAGAAGAGATAAAAAGGGAGATTAATCAAGCACCGTTTGTCGCTGTTATGGTGGACGAGACAACAGACGCGAGTAATGCAGCGCAGCTCGCACTGGTCCTGCGTTATGTGACGGACTCAGGTGTCAAGGAGCGGTTTGTCAGTTTTGAAGATGTAACTAGTGGCAAGCGGGCCGATGACATTGCTGCTCTTATTGTCAGTTTCCTGGAGGAATATGAATGTCTGGATAAAGTTGTGGCACAGTGTTACGATGGCGCAGCGGTCATGTCATCTGGATTAAATGGGGTGCAGGCTAAAGTTAAGGAGAGGGCTCCTATTGCCTTATTCATACACTGCCATGCACATCGACTGAATCTGGTACTGACTCAAGGGGCCTCAAAGCTGAAAGAATGCAAGATCTTTTTTGCCCACCTCAATGGCCTGGCTGCATTTTTCTCCAGATCCCCTAAGCGCACGCAACTACTGGATGATATTTGCCAGCGGCGTCTTCCTCGTGTGGCACCAACGCGGTGGCAATACACATCGAGATTGGTCAGCACAGTGTTTGAGAAGAGAGATGCCCTAAAGGAGCTGTTTGACCACATACTGGAAAATCACGATGAGTACGACGAGGACTCTTTGCGTTCTGCTGATGGATTTAATGCACGTCTGGATGATTTTGAGTTTTGTTTTTTGCTTCACACATTTAATGGCATTTTTGAGCATTCAGATGTGCTTTTTGCAATACTTCAGAGCAAAACATTGGATGTACAATTCTGTCTGGCAAGGGTGAAGGAGTTTTGTGACACCATTGAGCGAGAGAGGCGCCGGTTTGATGAGATCTACGAGGCCACTGCGCGCATCTCAAGCGCTCCGAGCGCACGGAGGGGCCCGGCAAAAGGAGACGTTCGCGCACACTACCACCAACTCCACAGCAACGTTCTGGACAACATTATTTGCCAGATACGGAATAGATTTCAAGACCACGAACAATTGATGTTTCTGTCCCTCCTCGACCCCCAGCAGTTCAAGACATACCGGAAAAAATTCCCGCACACAGCCTTCTCCAGCTTAACGCAGAGTCACGGAACACTGTTCGATCTGTCCCGGCTGAAAACAGAACTGACTGTAATGTATGCCATGACTGATTTTGAAGGGAAAAGTCCCGCTGATCTCCTTGATTTCCTTCAGAACAAAAGTCTGGGTGAGAGCATGGCGCAGCTGTACACATTGGCATGTTTGGCGGTGACCATCCCGGTGTCCACTGCTTCTGTCGAGCGGACATTCTCCGCCCTGAAGCGAATAAAAACTTACTCCAGAAACACGACTGGACAGACTAGACTTTCAGCATTAGCCTCCATGGCGATAGAAAGGGACTTATTGTTGGAACTGAAACGCACAGATAAACTGTACAACAGAGTAATCGAACTCTTCTTGAGGAAAGAAAGGAGGATGGACTTTGCTTACAAATAATCAGTAGTTTTGGTGAGTAATGCATTTTATTTAAACGTTTTAATATTTTTGTCATTTAATTAGGTTAATATTGATGTTCCTGCTAGAGATGATGTATGTATGGCAGCTGTGGCTACAGTGAAAAGAGACTTGTTGAATTGTCCTAATTGGGTTTCTTGCTTTAGTAATGACATTCTTTCTTGCTACATGAGATACCTTTCTGTGATGCAACGCCCTGTTATACTGCATTTCTGTGTAATATTGATGGTTTCTATAGCCGTGGTCATAGTCGTAGTCATAATGATGGCATTAAGAGGTGGATTAGTTCATGTAGGACACCAGTGAAGGCCTAGGTGTGAAATGCACGGCCCGCCACTGGTTAATTAGAATCAAATACACACAGTGTTAATTAGAATCAAATACACACAGTGTTAATTAGAATCAAATACACAGTGTTAATTAGAATCAAATATACACAGTGTTAATCAGAATCAAATACACAGTGTTAATCAGAATCAAATACGCAGTGTTAATCAGAATCAAATATACACAGTGTTAATCAGAATCAAATACAGTGTTAATTAGAATCAAATACACAGTGTTAATCAGAATCAAATACACAGTGTTAATCAGAATCAAATACACAGTGTTAATTAGAATCACATACACACAGTGTTAATCAGAATCAAATACACAGTGTTAATTAGAATCAAATATACACAGTGTTAATTAGAATCACATATACACAGTGTTAATTAGAATCAAATATACACAGTGTTAATTAGAATCAAATACACACAGTGTTAATTAGAATCAAATATACACAGTGTTAATTAGAATCAAATATACACAGTGTTAATTAGAATCACATATACACAGTGTTAATTAGAATCAAATACACAGTGTTAATTAGAATCAAATACACAGTGTTAATCAGAATCAAATACACAGTGTTAATTAGAATCACATACACAGTGTTAATCACAATCAAATAAACAGTGTTAATTAGAATCAAATACACAGTGTTAATTAGAATCAAATACACAGTGTTAATTAGAATCAAATACACAGTGTTAATCACAATCAAATACACAGTGTTAATTAGAATCAAATATACACAGTGTTAATTAGAATCACATATACACAGTGTTAATTAGAATCAAATACACAGTGTTAATCACAATCAAATACACAGTGTTAATTAGAATCAAATATACACAGTGTTAATTAGAATCAAATATACACAGTGTTAATTAGAATCACATATACACAGTGTTAATTAGAATCACATATACACAGTGTTAATTAGAATCACATATACACAGTGTTAATTAGAATCAAATATACACAGTGTTAATTAGAATCAAATACACAGTGTTAATTAGAATCAAATATACACAGTGTTAATTAGAATCACATATACACAGTGTTAATTAGAATCACATATACACAGTGTTAATTAGAATCACATATACACAGTGTTAATTAGAATCAAATATACACAGTGTTAATTAGAATCAAATATACACAGTGTTAATTAGAATCACATATACACAGTGTTAATTAGAATCAAATATACACAGTGTTAATTAGAATCAAATACAGTGTTAATTAGAATCAAATATACACAGTGTTAATTAGAATCAAATACACAGTGTTAATTAGAATCAAATATACACAGTGTTAATTAGAATCACATATACACAGTGTTAATTAGAATCAAATATACACAGTGTTAATTAGAATCAAATACAGTGTTAATTAGAATCAAATATACACAGTGTTAATTAGAATCAAATACACAGTGTTAATTAGAATCAAATATACACAGTGTTAATTAGAATCACATATACACAGTGTTAATTAGAATCAAATATACACAGTGTTAATTAGAATCACATACACACAGTGTTAATTAGAATCAAATACAGTGTTAATTAGAATCACATACACACAGTGTTAATTAGAATCACATACACACAGTGTTAATTAGAATCAAATACAGTGTTAATTAGAATCTAATACACAGTGTTAATTAGAATCACATACACACAGTT
Source organism: Labrus mixtus (assembly GCF_963584025.1). NCBI lineage: Eukaryota > Metazoa > Chordata > Actinopteri > Labriformes > Labridae > Labrus > Labrus mixtus. The sequence continues at coordinate 31,160,683 of NC_083619.1, read as the reverse complement.
TTAATTAGAATCACATACACAGTGTTAATTAGAATCACATACACACAGTGTTAATTAGAATCAAATACAGTGTTAATTAGAATCACATACACAGTGTTAATTAGAATCAAATACAGTGTTAATTAGAATCAAATACACACAGTGTTAATTAGAATCAAATACACAGTGTTAATCAGAATCACATACAGTGTTAATTAGAATCAAATAAATACAGTGTTAATTAGAATCAAATAAATACAGTGTTAATTAGAATCAAATACACAGTGTTAATCAGAATCACATACAGTGTTAATTAGAATCAAATACACAGTGTTAATCAGAATCACATACACAGTGTTAATCAGAATCAAATACAGTGTTAATTAGAATCAAATACACAGTGTTAATCAGAATCAAATACACAGTGTTAATCAGAATCAAATACACAGTGTTAATTAGAATCACATATACACAGTGTTAATTAGAATCAAATACACAGTGTTAATTAGAATCAAATACACAGTGTTAATCAGAATCAAATACACAGTGTTAATTAGAATCACATATACACAGTGTTAATTAGAATCACATATACACAGTGTTAATTAGAATCAAATATACACAGTGTTAATTAGAATCAAATACACAGTGTTAATTAGAATCAAATATACACAGTGTTAATTAGAATCACATATACACAGTGTTAATTAGAATCACATATACACAGTGTTAATTAGAATCACATATACACAGTGTTAATTAGAATCAAATATACACAGTGTTAATTAGAATCAAATATACACAGTGTTAATTAGAATCACATATACACAGTGTTAATTAGAATCAAATATACACAGTGTTAATTAGAATCAAATACAGTGTTAATTAGAATCAAATATACACAGTGTTAATTAGAATCAAATACACAGTGTTAATTAGAATCAAATATACACAGTGTTAATTAGAATCACATATACACAGTGTTAATTAGAATCAAATATACACAGTGTTAATTAGAATCAAATACAGTGTTAATTAGAATCAAATATACACAGTGTTAATTAGAATCAAATACACAGTGTTAATTAGAATCAAATATACACAGTGTTAATTAGAATCAAATATACACAGTGTTAATTAGAATCACATACACACAGTGTTAATTAGAATCAAATACAGTGTTAATTAGAATCACATACACACAGTGTTAATTAGAATCACATACACACAGTGTTAATTAGAATCAAATACAGTGTTAATTAGAATCTAATACACAGTGTTAATTAGAATCACATACACACAGTTTTAATTAGAATCACATACACATTGTTAATTAGAATCACATACACACAGTGTTAATTAGAATCAAATACAGTGTTAATTAGAATCACATACACAGTGTTAATTAGAATCAAATACAGTGTTAATTAGAATCAAATACACACAGTGTTAATTAGAATCAAATACACAGTGTTAATCAGAATCACATACAGTGTTAATTAGAATCAAATAAATACAGTGTTAATTAGAATCAAATAAATACAGTGTTAATTAGAATCAAATACACAGTGTTAATCAGAATCACATACAGTGTTAATTAGAATCAAATACACAGTGTTAATCAGAATCACATACACAGTGTTAATCAGAATCAAATACAGTGTTAATTAGAATCAAATACACAGTGTTAATCAGAATCAAATACACAGTGTTAATCAGAATCAAATACACAGTGTTAATTAGAATCACATACACACAGTGTTAATCAGAATCAAATACACAGTGTTAATTAGAATCAAATATACACAGTGTTAATTAGAATCACATATACACAGTGTTAATTAGAATCAAATATACACAGTGTTAATTAGAATCAAATACACACAGTGTTAATTAGAATCAAATATACACAGTGTTAATTAGAATCACATATACACAGTGTTAATTAGAATCAAATACACAGTGTTAATTAGAATCAAATACACAGTGTTAATCAGAATCAAATACACAGTGTTAATTAGAATCACATACACAGTGTTAATCACAATCAAATACACAGTGTTAATTAGAATCAAATACACAGTGTTAATTAGAATCAAATACACAGTGTTAATTAGAATCAAATACACAGTGTTAATTAGAATCAAATACACAGTGTTAATCACAATCAAATACACAGTGTTAATTAGAATCAAATATACACAGTGTTAATTAGAATCACATATACACAGTGTTAATTAGAATCAAATACACAGTGTTAATCACAATCAAATACACAGTGTTAATCAGAATCAAATACACAGTGTTAATTAGAATCAAATATACACAGTGTTAATTAGAATCAAATATACACAGTGTTAATTAGAATCACATATACACAGTGTTAATTAGAATCACATATACACAGTGTTAATTAGAATCACATATACACAGTGTTAATTAGAATCAAATATACACAGTGTTAATTAGAATCAAATACACAGTGTTAATTAGAATCAAATATACACAGTGTTAATTAGAATCACATATACACAGTGTTAATTAGAATCAAATATACACAGTGTTAATTAGAATCAAATACAGTGTTAATTAGAATCAAATATACACAGTGTTAATTAGAATCAAATACACAGTGTTAATTAGAATCAAATATACACAGTGTTAATTAGAATCACATATACACAGTGTTAATTAGAATCAAATATACACAGTGTTAATTAGAATCAAATACAGTGTTAATTAGAATCAAATATACACAGTGTTAATTAGAATCAAATACACAGTGTTAATTAGAATCAAATATACACAGTGTTAATTAGAATCACATATACACAGTGTTAATTAGAATCAAATATACACAGTGTTAATTAGAATCACATACACACAGTGTTAATTAGAATCAAATACAGTGTTAATTAGAATCACATACACACAGTGTTAATTAGAATCACATACACACAGTGTTAATTAGAATCAAATACAGTGTTAATTAGAATCTAATACACAGTGTTAATTAGAATCACATACACACAGTTTTAATTAGAATCACATACACAGTGTTAATTAGAATCACATACACAGTGTTAATTAGAATCATACACAGTGTTAATTAGAATCAAATACAGTGTTAATTAGAATCAAATACACACAGTGTTAATTAGAATCAAATACACAGTGTTAATCAGAATCACATACAGTGTTAATTAGAATCAAATAAATACAGTGTTAATTAGAATCAAATAAATACAGTGTTAATCAGAATCACATACACAGTGTTAATCAGAATCACATACACACAGTGTTAATTAGAATCAAATAAATACAGTGTTAATTAGAATCAAATAAATACAGTGTTAATTAGAATCAAATACACAGTGTTAATCAGAATCACATACACACAGTGTTAATTAGAATCAAATACAGTGTTAATCAGAATCACATACACACAGTGTTAATTAGAATCAAATAAATACAGTGTTAATTAGAATCTAATACACACAGTGTTAATTAGAATCAAATACACAGTGTTAATTAGAATCAAATACACAGTGTTAATTAGAATCAAATACACAGTGTTAATTAGAATCAAATCCACACAGTGTTAATTAGAATCACATACAAAGTGTTAATTAGAATCAAATACACAGTGTTAATTAGAATCAAATCCACACAGTGTTAATTAGAATCACATACACACAGTGTTAATTAGAATCAAATCCACACAGTGTTAATTAGAATCACATACACAGTGTTAATTAGAATCACATACACAGTGTTAATTAGAATCAAATCCACACAGTGTTAATTAGAATCACATACAAAGTGTTAATTAGAATCAAATACACAGTGTTAATTAGAATCAAATCCACACAGTGTTAATTAGAATCACATACACACAGTGTTAATTAGAATCAAATCCACACAGTGTTAATTAGAATCACATACACAGTGTTAATTAGAATCACATACACAGTGTTAATTAGAATCAAATACACACAGTAACATGAAGAACAACCTGCAGTCTGCTGATTAAAACAAACATTTTTAATATGAAATGATTTATTTATGTTTTGTTTTTACTGAGAATCTGACAGTGAACTCTGTATTTTATAAACACTGAGGATGACTCAGGATTATTTACATTTTTTATTAGGATCAAAATTTCAGCAAACAGGATGCGTAACACTTTCAATCCATACGATCATGATGAATGTAAAACGTGTTTCTGACTGACTCCTTCCACTCTGACAGACTGACCCCTCCCACTCGACCAGACTCCTCCCACCATATCAGACTCCTCCCACTCTGTCAGAATTACTCCTCCCAGGTCAGATGTTTAAATATCCAACGCTCCGTTTAGTGTCTTTTTTCCTCACTCCTCTCCTCGCTCCTCTCCTCGCTCATTGATCCTTGTTCCTCTCCTCGCTCCTCGATCCTTGTTCCTCTCCTCGCTCCTGTCCTCGCTCCTGCTGAAATAAGCGACCTGAGTCGTCCTTCAACATGACGGCACAGAACGACTTCCACTTCAAGCGAAGGAAACGAAAAATAAGAGACATGAGAAGTACCGTCAGTCTCACCCATTTGTGGTTAGCTAGCTTAGCATTATCAGTTCTCACAGGGTTTTTATTACGATAGCCAATCAGGAGGCTTGATGTGTGTCATCAGTCAGGATAACGTCTGCTGTGGATGTGGTTAATCACCTGACTTCACAGGTATTGATCATGTTGTATATGTCACTTCCTGTCAGGGTGTGTCCACCCTGTCACTGCTTGTGTCAGAGATGAAGCGGGCGTTCCAGAAGGACACACCTCTTTATGCCAGAAATCCTGTGCCAGTCCCGCCCCCTGCAGGTGTGCAGGTGGCCCAGTCTGCTGGAAGGTGAGTGCTGTTCATCATCTGTAATAGTGATCATTCCTGTCACTATTTTTAATGTCTCAGTCTGGTACCTCACACATACTGCACAAAGCACTTCATATTAATCAACCAGTCAGTCAATCAATCAATCAATCAATCAACCAATCAGTCAGTCAATCAACCAATCAGTCAGTCAATCAATCAATCAATCAGTCAGTCAATTAATCAGTCAGTCAATCAATCAGTCAATCAATCAGTTAATCAATCAGTTAATCAATCAGTCAACCAATCAGTCAATCAATCAGTTAATCAGTCAATCAATCAACAAATCAACCAATCAATCAGTCAGCCAATCAATCAGGGCAACTAATCAATCAGTCAATCAATCAACCAATCAGTCAATCAGTCAGTCAATCAACAAATCCATCAATCAATCAGTCAGTCAATCAGTCAGTCAATCAATTAATCAGTCAGTCAATCAATCAATCAGTCAATCAGTCAGTCAATCAATTAATCAGTCAGTCAATCAATCAACCAATCAGTCAGTCAATCAACCAATCAGTCAGTCAATCAATCAGTCAGTCAACCAATCAGTCAATCAATCAGTCAATCAATCAGTCAATCAATCAGTCAATCAATCAGTCAACCAATCAGTCAATCAATCAGTTAATCAGTCAATCAATCAACAAATCAACCAATCAATCAGTCAGCCAATCAATCAGGGCAACTAATCAATCAGTCAATCAATCAACCAATCAGTCAATCATTCAGTCAATCAACAAATCCATCAATCAATCAGTCAGCCAATCAATCAGGGCAACTAATCAGTCAGTCAATCAACAAATCAATCAGTCAGCCAATCAATCAGGGCAACCAGTCAATCAGTCAGTCAGTCAATCAATCAACCAATCAGTCAGTCAGTCAGTCAATCAATCAGTCAGTCAGTCAATCAACAAATCAATCAGTCAGCCAATCAATCAGGGCAACTAATCAATCAGTCAATCAATCAACCAATCAATCAGTCAATCAATCAGTCAGTCAGTCAATCAGTCAGTCAATCAATCAGTCAGTCAACCAATCAGTGAAACAATCAGTCAGTCAACCAATCAGTCAGTCAGTCAATCAACCAATCAATCAGTCGGTTAATCAGTCAGTCAATCAGTCAGTTAGTCAGTCAATCAATCAGTCGGTCAGTCAATCAGTCAACCAATCAATCAGTCGGTTAATCAGTCAATCAACCAGTCAGTCAGTCAGTCAGTCAATCAATCTTTATATGTCTTGTCATTAAAAGCTTTCAAATGTTTTTAAGTTTTCAAACTTATATTTTTGTCTCTTGTAAAAGGTAATTTCTATTCCTTCATTTTGTTTTGTCCTGCAGCCTTCACCACTGCTCCTCCTCCTCCTCCTCCTCCTCCTCTGGACTGAGAGGTAAACTTCCTGTGGCTCAGGAGCTAACTGTCCCTGTGTGGAAACATGAGGTCAATAGAACAAATCATTTTTTGATTTCAAACAGTATAAGAGTAGGATAGTTATTCATATAATGAGGCGTGCTGGTCTGACTGACAGGTGGGTGTTGTTTGTCGGGAGGCTTAAGCCCCGCCTCTTTGTCTGTTCAGCATTTTCAAAATGGCGATCGCCATCAGCGATGTCCTATTCAGTAACCGTTGAGTGACGTCATTCAGGCTTTGTCCGTGTTTATTGACAGTCTGTGGTTATCAGGCTTGGGTGTTTGATGAAGCCCCCCCCCCCCTGTTGCAGTAGGCCAATGGGAGCAAAGCAGGGAGGTGAGAGTGAGGAGGTCGTACACTGAGGAGCTGCTAGGCATTGACTTCAGTGCTCCTCCTCAATCTACCAACAACCCCTTCATAATCCCCTCCCCCTCTTCAGGTGAGCTGATGATGTCACAGGACAGGGTCATGTGACACAGTGTACAGATTTAGATACCAGGATCAGAAACAGGTAACATGTGGTTCTGGTCTGCAGGTGTCCCCCCTGTGGACCCTCTCAGTGGGATGATGGGAGCTCTGAGACTGGAGTCCGTAAGGGAGCGGCTCAGTGACTCACCTGTGAGGACTATCCAATCAGGAGCTCACAGACTCACTGCAGACCAAGACCAGGTGTCAGGACCAGCATCTGGACCCAATCAGAGCCTACAACCAGACCACATACAGGTGAGCTGGTCTACACATGAGTCAGTCTACAGGTGACTCAGTCTACAGGTGAGCCAGCCTACAGGTGACTGAGTCTACAGGTGACTCAGTCTACAGGTGAGTCAGCCTACAGCTGACTCAGTCTACAGGTGACTCATTCTACAAGTGAGCCAGTCTACAGGTGAGCCAGTCTACAGGTGAGCCAGTCTACAGGTGACTCATTCTACATGTGAGTCAGTCTACAGGTGACTCATGTACTAACATGTAGACAGACTCACCTGTAGTCAGTCTACAGGTGAGTCAGTCTACAGGTGACTCAGTCTACATGTTAGTCAGTCTACAGGTGACTCAGTCTACATGTTAGTCAGTCTACAGGTGAGTCAGTCTACAGGTGACTCAGTCTACATGTTAGTCAGTCTACAGGTGAGTCAGTCTACAGGTGACTCAGTCTACATGTTAGTCAGTCTACATGTGAGTCAGTCTACATGTGAGTCACTCTACAGGTGACTCAGTCTACAGGTGAGTCAGTCTACAGGTGACTCAGTCTACATGTTAGTCAGTCTACATGTGAGTCAGTCTACATGTTAGTCAGTCTACAGGTGACTCAGTCTACAGGTGAGTCCGTCTACATGTGACTCAGTCTACAGGTGAGTCTGTCTACATGTGAGTCTGTCTACATGTGAGTCAGTCTACAGGTGAGTCTGTCTACAGGTGACTCAGTCTACATGTTAGTCAGTCTACAGGTGAGTCAGTCTACAGGTGAGTCAGTCTACATGTTAGTCAGTCTACAGGTGACTCAGGCTACAGGTGACTCAGTCTACAGGTAACTCAGTCTACATGTTAGTCAGTCTACAGGTGAGTCAGTCTACATGTTAGTCAGTCTACAGGTGACTCAGTCTACAGGTAACTCAGTCTACAGGTGAGTAAGTCTACATGTTAGTCAGTCTACAGGTGAGTCAGTCTACATGTTAGTCAGTCTACAGGACACTCAGTCTACAGGTGACTCAGTCTACAGGACACTCAGTCTACAGGTAACTCAGTCTACAGGTGACTCAGTCTACATGTTAGTCAGTCTACAGGTGACTCAGTCTACATGTTAGTCAGTCTACAGGTGAGTCAGTCTACATGTTAGTCAGTCTACAGGTGACTCAGTCTACAGGTGACTCAGTCTACAGGTGACTCAGTCTACATGTTAGTCAGTCTACAGGTGACTCAGTCTACATGTTAGTCAGTCTACAGGTGACTCAGTCTACATGTTAGTCAGTCTACAGGTGAGTCAGTCTACATGTGACTCAGTCTACAGGTGAGTCAGTCTACAGGTGAGTCAGTCCACATGTTAGTCAGTCTACAGGTGAGTCAGTCTACTGGTGACTCAGTCTACATGTTAGTCAGTCTACAGGTGACTCAGTCTACATGTTATTCAGTCTACAGGTGAGTCAGTCTACATGTGACTCAGTCTACAGGTGAGTCAGTCTACAGGTGAGTCAGTCCACATGTTAGTCAGTCTACAGGTGAGTCAGTCTACAGGTGAGTCAGTCTACAGGTGAGTCAGTCTACAGGTGAGTCAGTCTACTAGTGACTCAGTCTACAGGTAACTCAGTCTACATGTTAGTCAGTCTACATGTTAGTCAGTCTACAGGTGACTCAGTCTATAGGTGACTCAGTCTACATGTTAGTCAGTCTACAGGTGAGTCAGTCTACATGTTAGTCAGTCTACAGGTGAGTCAGTCTACAGGTAACTCAGTCTACAGGTGACTCAGTCTACAGGTCAGTCAGTCTACATGTTAGTCAGTCTAGAGGACACTCAGTCTACAGGTGACTCAGTCTACAGGACACTCAGTCTACAGGTGACTCAGTCTACAGGTAACTCAGTCTACAGGTGACTCAGTCTACATGTTATCAGTCTACAGGTGACTCAGTCTACATGTTAGTCAGTCTACAGGTGACTCAGTCTACAGGTGAGTCAGTCTACATGTTAGTCAGTCTAGAGGACACTCAGTCTACAGGTGACTCAGTCTACAGGTAACTCAGTCTACAGGTGACTCAGTCTACATGTTATCAGTCTACAGGTGACTCAGTCTACATGTTAGTCAGTCTACAGGTGACTCAGTCTACAGGTGAGTCAGTCTACATGTTAGTCAGTCTAGAGGACACTCAGTCTACAGGTGACTCAGTCTACAGGACACTCAGTCTACAGGTGACTCAGTCTACAGGACACTCAGTCTACAGGTGACTCAGTCTACAGGTAACTCAGTCTACAGGTGACTCAGTCTACATGTTAGTCAGTCTACAGGTGACTCAGTCTACATGTTAGTCAGTCTACAGGTGAGACAGTCTACATGTTAGTCAGTCTACAGGTGACTCAGTCTACAGGTGACTCAGTCTACATGTTAGTCAGTCTACAGGTGAATCAGTCTACATGTTAGTCAGTCTACAGGACACTCAGTCTACAGGTGACTCAGTCTACAGGACACTCAGTCTACAGGTGACTCAGTCTACAGGTAACTCAGTCTACAGGTGACTCAGTCTACATGTTAGTCAGTCTACAGGTGACTCAGTCTACAGGTGAGTCAGTCCACATGTTAGTCAGTCTACAGGTGAGTCAGTCTACAGGTGAGTCAGTCTACAGGTGACTCAGTCTACAGGTAACTCAGTCTACATGTTAGTCAGTCTACAGGTGAGTCAGTCTACATGTTAGTCAGTCTACAGGACACTCAGTCTACAGGTGACTCAGTCTACAGGACACTCAGTCTACAGGTGACTCAGTCTACAGGACACTCAGTCTACAGGTGACTCAGTCTACAGGTAACTCAGTCTACAGGTGACTCAGTCTACATGTTAGTCAGTCTACAGGTGACTCAGTCTACATGTTAGTCAGTCTACAGGTGAGTCAGTCTACATGTTAGTCAGTCTACAGGTGACTCAGTCTACAGGTGACTCAGTCTACATGTTAGTCAGTCTACATGTGACTCAGTCTACATGTTAGTCAGTCTACAGGTGAGTCAGTCTACATGTGACTCAGTCTACAGGTGAGTCAGTCTACAGGTGAGTCAGTCCACATGTTAGTCAGTCTACAGGTGAGTCAGTCTACAGGTGAGTCAGTCTACAGGTGAGTCAGTCTACAGGTGAGTCAGTCTACTGGTGACTCAGTGTACAGGTGACTCAGTCTACAGGTAACTCAGTCTACATGTTAGTCAGTCTACAGGTGACTCAGTCTACATGCCTCCACCTCCTCCTCTTCCTGATTCTTCTCCTTCTCTTTCCCTCCTTCAGATGACGGCTTGTCTTAATCCGGACCAGGCGGCCATCTTCCTGTCTCTAATGACCATGGAGGGGCGGAGTTTCAGCCCTGATGATGTCATAGAGGCGATCCAGCTCAACAGAGATTTCTCATCAGCTCTCAAGTTCCTAACTCACTGCTGCCCCATCTGTCAGGAGCAGGTATCCTTCAGCAAGGTGAGAATCAGCCAATCAGAGCAGACTGCCTTCTGTCTGTATTTATCGTAGATCATCACCATGACTCACTGTTTCTTCTTCTCTGTCTGTATTTATCGTAGATCATCACCATGACTCACTGTTTCTTCTTCTTCTTCTCTGTCTGTATTTATCGTAGATCATCACCATGACTCAATGTTTCTTCTTCTTCTCTGTCTGTATTTATCGTAGATCATCACCATGACTCACTGTTTCTTCTTCTTCTCTGTCTGTATTTCTCGTAGATCATCACCATGACTCACTCTTTCTTCCTCTGTCTGTATTTATCGTAGATCATCACCATGACTCACCGTTTCTTCTTCTCTGTCTGTATTTATCGTAGATCATCACCATGACTCACTGCTTCTTCTTCTTCTGTGTCTGTATTTCTCGTAGATCATCACCATGACTCACTGTTTCTTCTTCTCTGTCTGTATTTATCGTAGATCATCACCATGACTCACTGCTTCTTCTTCTCTGTCTGTATTTATCGTAGATCATCACCATGACTCACTGTTTCTAATTCTTCTCTGTCTGTATTTATCGTAGATCATCACCATGACTCACTGTTTCTTCTTCTTCTTCTGTGTCTGTATTTATCGTAGATCATCACCATGACTCACTGTTTCTTCTTCTCTGTCTGTATTTATCGTAGATCATCACCATGACTCACTGTTTCTTCTTCTCTGTCTGTATTTATCGTAGATCATCACCATGACTCACTGTTTCTTCTTCTCTGTCTGTATTTATCGTAGATCATCACCATGACTCACTGTTTCTTCTTCTTCTTCTCTGTCTGTATTTATCGTAGATCATCACCATGACTCACTGTTTCTTCTTCTTCTCTGTCTGTATTTATCGTAGATCATCACCATGACTCACTGCTTCTTCTTCTCTGTCTGTATTTATCGTAGATCATCACTATGACTCACTGTTTCTTCTTCTTCTCTGTCTGTATTTATTGTAGATCATCACCATGACTCACTGTTTCTTCTTCTTCTTCTCTGTCTGTATTTATCGTAGATCATCACCATGACTCACTGTTCTTCTTCTCTGTCTGTATTTATCGTAGATCATCACCATGACTCACTGCTTCTTCTTCTCTGTCTGTATTTATCGTAGATCATCACCATGGCTCACTGTTTCTTCTTCTCTGTCTGTATTTCTCGTAGATCATCACCATGACTCACTGTTTCCTCTTCTCTGTCTGTATTTATCGTAGATCATCACCATGACTCACTGTTTCTTCTTCTTCTTCTCTGTCTGTATTTATCGTAGATCATCACCATGACTCACTGTTTCTTCTTCTTCTCTGTCTGTATTTCTCGTAGATGATCACCATGACTCACTGGTTCTTCTTCTCTGTCTGTATTTATCGTAGATCATCACCATGACTCACTGCTTCTTCTTCTCTGTCTGTATTTATCGTAGATCATCACCATGACTCACTGTTTCTTCTTCTCTGTCTGTATTTCTCGTAGATCATCACCATGACTCACTGTTTCCTCTTCTCTGTCTGTATTTATCGTAGATCATCACCATGACTCACTGTTTCTTCTTCTTCTTCTCTGTCTGTATTTATCGTAGATCATCACCATGACTCACTGTTTCTTCTTCTTCTCTGTCTGTATTTCTCGTAGATGATCACCATGACTCACTGTTTCTTCTTCTTTGTCTGTATTTATCGTAGATCATCACCATGACTCACTGTTTCTTCTTCTCTGTCTGTATTTATCGTAGATCATCACCATGACTCACTGTTTCTTCTTCTCTGTCTGTATTTATCGTAGATCATCACCATGACTCACTGTTTCTTCTTCTTCTTCTCTGTCTGTATTTATCGTAGATCATCACCATGACTCACTGTTTCTTCTTCTCTGTCTGTATTTATCGTAGATCATCACCATGACTCACTGTTTCTTCTTCTTCTTCTCTGTCTGTATTTATCGTAGATCATCACCATGACTCACTGCTTCTTCTTCTCTGTCTGTATTTATCGTAGATCATCACTATGACTCACTGTTTCTTCTTCTTCTCTGTCTGTATTTATCGTAGATCATCACCATGACTCACTGTTTCTTCTTCTTCTTCTCTGTCTGTATTTATCGTAGATCATCACCATGACTCACTGTTCTTCTTCTCTGTCTGTATTTATCGTAGATCATCACCATGACTCACTGTTTCTTCTTCTCTGTCTGTATTTCTCGTAGATCATCACCATGACTCACTGTTTCCTCTTCTCTGTCTGTATTTATCGTAGATCATCACCATGACTCACTGTTTCTTCTTCTTCTCTGTCTGTATTTCTCGTAGATCATCACCATGACTCACTGTTTCTTCTTCTTCTCTGTCTGTATTTCTCTTAGATGATCACCATGACTCACTGTTTCTTCTTCTCTGTCTGTATTTATCGTAGATCATCACCATGACTCACTGCTTCTTCTTCTCTGTCTGTATTTATCGTAGATCATCACCATGACTCACTGTTTCTTCTTCTCTGTCTGTATTTCTCGTAGATCATCACCATGACTCACTGTTTCCTCTTCTCTGTCTGTATTTATCGTAGATCATCACCATGACTCACTGTTTCTTCTTCTTCTCTGTCTGTATTTATCGTAGATCATCACCATGACTCACTGTTTCTTCTTCTTCTCTGTCTGTATTTCTCGTAGATGATCACCATGACTCACTGTTTCTTCTTCTTTGTCTGTATTTATCGTAGATCATCACCATGACTCACTGTTTCTTCTTCTCTGTCTGTATTTATCGTAGATCATCACCATGACTCACTGTTTCTTCTTCTCTGTCTGTATTTATCGTAGATCATCACCATGACTCACTGTTTCTTCTTCTTCTTCTCTGTCTGTATTTATCGTAGATCATCACCATGACTCACTGTTTCTTCTTCTTCTCTGTCTGTATTTCTCGTAGATGATCACCATGACTCACTGTTTCTTCTTCTTTGTCTGTATTTATCGTAGATCATCACCATGACTCACTGTTTCTTCTTCTCTGTCTGTATTTATCGTAGATCATCACCATGACTCACTGTTTCTTCTTCTGTCTGTATTTATCGTAGATCATCACCATGACTCACTGTTTCTTCTTCTTCTTCTCTGTCTGTATTTATCGTAGATCATCACCATGACTCACTGTTTCTTCTTCTTCTTCTCTGTCTGTATTTATCGTAGATCATCACCATGACTCACTGTTTCTTCTTCTCTGTCTGTATTTATCGTAGATCATCACCATGACTCACTGTTTCTTCTTCTCTGTCTGTATTTATCGTAGATCATCACCATGACTCACTGTTTCTTCTTCTTCTTCTCTGTCTGTATTTATCGTAGATCATCACCATGACTCACTGTTTCTTGTTCTCTGTCTGTATTTATCGTAGATCATCACCATGACTCACTGTTTCTTGTTCTCTGTCTGTATTTATCGTAGATCATCACCATGACTCACTGTTTCTTCTTCTTCTTCTCTGTATTTATCGTAGATCATCACCATGACTCACTGTTTCTTCTTCTTCTCTGTCTGTATTTCTCGTAGATGATCACCATGAGTCACTGTTTCTTCTTCTTCTTTGTCTGTATTTATCGTAGATCATCACCATGACTCACTGCTTCGTCTTCTCTGTCTGTATTTATCGTAGATCATCACCATGACTCACTGTTTCTTCTTCTTCTCTGTCTGTATTTATCGTAGATCATCACCATGACTCACTGTTTCTTCTTCTTCTTCTCTGTCTGTATTTATCGTAGATCATCACCATGACTCACTGTTTCTTCTTCTTCTTTGTCTGTATTTATCGTAGATCATCACCATGACTCACTGCTTCTTCTTCTCTGTCTGTATTTCTCGTAGATCATCACCATGACTCACTGCTTCTTCTTCTTCTCTGTCTGTATTTATCGTAGATCATCACCATGACTCACTGTTTCTTCTTCTCTGTCTGTATTTATCGTAGATCATCACCATGACTCACTGCTTCTTCTTCTTCTCTGTCTGTATTTCTCGTAGATCATCACCATGACTCACTGTTTCTTCTTCTTCTCTGTCTGTATTTATCGTAGATCATCACCATGACTCACTGCTTCTTCTTCTTCTCTGTCTGTATTTCTCGTAGATCATCACCATGACTCACTGTTTCTTCTTCTTCTCTGTCTGTATTTCTCGTAGATCATCACCATGACTCACTGTTTCTTCTTCTCTGTCTGTATTTATCGTAGATCATCACCATGACTCACTGTTTCTTCTTCTCTGTCTGTATTTATCGCAGATCATCACCATGACTCACTGTTTCTTCTTCTTTGTCTGTATTTATCGTAGATCATCACCATGACTCACTGCTTCTTCTTCTCTGTCTGTATTTATCGTAGATCATCACCATGACTCACTGCTTCTTCTTCTTCTCTGTCTGTATTTCTCGTAGATGATCACCATGACTCACTGTTTCTTCTTCTTCTTTGTCTGTATTTATCGTAGATCATCACCATGACTCACTGCTTCGTCTTCTCTGTCTGTATTTATCGTAGATCATCACCATGACTCACTGTTTCTTCTTCTCTGTCTGTATTTATCGTAGATCATCACCATGACTCACTGTTTCTTCTTCTTCTTCTCTGTCTGTATTTATCGTAGATCATCACCATGACTCACTGTTTCTTCTTCTCTGTCTGTATTTATCGTAGATCATCACCATTACTCAATGTTTCTTCTTCTCTGTCTGTATTTATCGTAGATCATCACCATAACTCACTGTTTCTTCTTCTCTGTCTGTATTTATCGTAGAGCATCACCATGACTCACTGCTTCTTCTTCTTCTCTGTCTGTATTTCTCGTAGATCATCACCATGACTCACTGTTTCTTCTTCTTCTCTGTCTGTATTTATCGTAGATGATCACCATGACTCACTGCTTCTTCTTCTTCTCTGTCTGTATTTCTCGTAGATCATCACCTTGACTCACTGTTTCTTCTTCTTCTCTGTCTGTATTTATCGTAGATCATCACCATGACTCACTGTTTCTTCTTCTCTGTCTGTATTTATCGTAGATCATCACCATGACTCACTGTTTCTTCTTCTTCTTCTCTGTCTGTATTTCTCGTAGATCATCACCATGACTCACTGTTTCCTCTTCTCTGTCTGTATTCATCGTAGATCATCACCATGACTCACTGTTTCTTCTTCTGTCTGTATTTATCGTAGATCATCACCATGACTCACTGTTTCTTCTTCTTCTCTGTCTGTATTTCTCGTAGATCATCACCATGACTCACTGCTTCTTCTTCTCTGTCTGTATTTATCGTAGATCATCACCATGACTCACTGTTTCGTCTTCTTCTCTGTCTGTATTTATCGTAGATCATCACCATGACTCACTGTTTCTTCTTCTTCTCTGTCTGTATTTCTCGTAGATCATCACCATGACTCACTGTTTCTTCTTCTCTGTCTGTATTTATCGTAGATCATCACCATGACTCACTGTTTCTTCTTCTCTGTCTGTATTTATTGTAGATCATCACCATGACTCACTGTTTCTTCTTCTTCTCTGTCTGTATTTATCGTAGATCATCACCATGACTCACTGCTTCTTCTTCTCTGTCTGTATTTATCGTAGATCATCACCATGACTCACTGCTTCTTCTTCTTCTCTGTCTGTATTTCTCGTAGATGATCACCATGACTCACTGTTTCTTCTTCTTCTTTGTCTGTATTTATCGTAGATCATCACCATGACTCACTGCTTCGTCTTCTCTGTCTGTATTTATCGTAGATCATCACCATGACTCACTGTTTCTTCTTCTCTGTCTGTATTTATCGTAGATCATCACCATGACTCACTGTTTCTTCTTCTCTGTCTGTATTTATCGTAGATCATCATCATGACTCACTGTTTCTTCTTCTTCTCTGTCTGTATTTATCGTAGATCATCACCATGACTCACTGCTTCTTCTTCTCTGTCTGTATTTATCGTAGATCATCACCATGACTCACTGCTTCTTCTTCTTCTCTGTCTGTATTTCTCGTAGATGATCACCATGACTCACTGTTTCTTCTTCTTCTTTGTCTGTATTTATCGTAGATCATCACCATGACTCACTGTTTCTTCTTCTTCTTTGTCTGTATTTCTCGTAGATCATCACCATGACTCACTGCTTCGTCTTCTCTGTCTGTATTTATCGTAGATCATCACCATGACTCACTGTTTCTTCTTCTTCTCTGTCTGTATTTATCGTAGAGCATCACCATGACTCACTGCTTCTTCTTCTTCTCTGTCTGTATTTATCGTAGATCATCACCATGACTCACTGTTTCTTCTTCTTCTCTGTCTGTATTTCTCGTAGATCATCACCATGACTCACTGTTTCTTCTTCTCTGTCTGTATTTATCGTAGATCATCACCATGACTCACTGTTTCTTCTTCTCTGTCTGTATTTATCGTAGATCATCACCATGACTCACTGTTCCTTCTTCTCTGTCTGTATTTATCGTAGATC
This sequence comes from Labrus mixtus, assembly GCF_963584025.1. Taxonomy (NCBI): domain Eukaryota; kingdom Metazoa; phylum Chordata; class Actinopteri; order Labriformes; family Labridae; genus Labrus; species Labrus mixtus. The sequence continues at coordinate 31,143,724 of NC_083619.1, read as the reverse complement.
ATCACCATGACTCACTGTTTCTTCTTCTCTGTCTGTATTTATCGTAGCTCATCACCATGACTCACTGCTTCTTCTTCTTCTCTGTCTGTATTTCTCGTAGATGATCACCATGACTCACTGTTTCTTCTTCTTTGTCTGTATTTATCGTAGATCATCACCATGACTCACTGCTTCGTCTTCTCTGTCTGTATTTATCGTAGATCATCACCATGACTCACTGTTTCTTCTTCTTCTCTGTCTGTATTTATCGTAGATCATCACCATGACTCACTGTTTCTTCTTCTTCTTCTCTGTCTGTATTTCTCGTAGATGATCACCATGACTCACTGTTTCTTCTTCTTCTTTGTCTGTATTTATCGTAGATCATCACCATGACTCACTGCTTCTTCTTCTCTGTCTGTATTTATCGTAGATCATCACCATGACTCACTGCTTCTTCTTCTCTGTCTGTATTTATCGTAAAGCATCACCATGAGTCACTGCTTCTTCTTCTTCTCTGTCTGTATTTATCGTAGATCATCACCATGACTCACTGTTTCTTCTTCTCTGTCTGTATTTATCGTAGAGCATCACCATGACTCACTGCTTCTTCTTCTTCTGTCTGTATTTCTCGTAGATCATCACCATGACTCACTGTTTCTTCTTCTTCTCTGTCTGTATTTATCGTAGATCATCACCATGACTCACTGTTTCTTCTTCTCTGTCTGTATTTCTCATAGATGAGCACCATGACTCACTGCTCCTTCTTCTCTGTCTGTATTTATCGTAGATCATCACCATGACTCACTGTTTCTTCTTCTTCTCTGTCTGTATTTATCGTAGATCATCACCATGACTCATTGCTTCTTCTTCTCTGTCTGTATTTATCGTAGATCATCACTATGACTCACTGTTTCTTCTTCTTCTCTGTCTGTATTTCTCGTAGATCATCACCATGACTCACTGTTTTTTCTTCTCTGTCTGTATTTATTGTAGATCATCACCATGACTCACTGTTTCTTCTTCTTCTCTGTCTGTATTTCTCGTAGATCATCACCATGACTCACTGCTTCTTCTTCTCTGTCTGTATTTATCGTAGATCATCACCATGACTCACTGTTTCGTCTTCTTCTCTGTCTGTATTTATCGTAGATCATCACCATGACTCACTGTTTCTTCTTCTTCTCTGTCTGTATTTCTCGTAGATCATCACCATGACTCACTGTTTCTTCTTTTCTGTCTGTATTTATCGTAGATCATCACCATGACTCACTGTTTCTTCTTCTCTGTCTGTATTTATCGTAGATCATCACCATGACTCACTGTTTCTTCTTCTTCTCTGTCTGTATTTCTCGTAGATCATCACCATGACTCACTGCTTCTTCTTCTCTGTCTGTATTTATCGTAGATCATCACCATGACTCACTGTTTCGTCTTCTTCTCTGTCTGTATTTATCGTAGATCATCACCATGACTCACTGTTTCTTCTTCTTCTGTCTGTATTTCTCGTAGATCATCACCATGACTCACTGTTTCTTCTTCTCTGTCTGTATTTATCGTAGATCATCACCATGACTCACTGTTTCTTCTTCTCTGTCTGTATTTATCGTAGATCATCACCATGACTCACTGTTTCTTCTTCTTCTCTGTCTGTATTTATCGTAGATCATCACCATGACTCACTGCTTCTTCTTCTCTGTCTGTATTTATCGTAGATCATCACCATGACTCACTGCTTCTTCTTCTTCTCTGTCTGTATTTCTCGTAGATGATCACCATGACTCACTGTTTCTTCTTCTTCTTTGTCTGTATTTATCGTAGATTATCACCATGACTCACTGCTTCGTCTTCTCTGTCTGTATTTATCGTAGATCATCACCATGACTCACTGTTTCTTCTTCTCTGTCTGTATTTATCGTAGATCATCATCATGACTCACTGTTTCTTCTTCTTCTCTGTCTGTATTTATCGTAGATCATCACCATGACTCACTGCTTCGTCTTCTCTGTCTGTATTTATCGTAGATCATCACCATGACTCACTGTTTCTTCTTCTTCTCTGTCTGTATTTATCGTAGATCATCACCATGACTCACTGTTTCTTCTTCTTCTTCTCTGTCTGTATTTCTCGTAGATGATCACCATGACTCACTGTTTCTTCTTCTTCTTTGTCTGTATTTATCGTAGATCATCACCATGACTCACTGCTTCTTCTTCTCTGTCTGTATTTATCGTAGATCATCACCATGACTCACTGCTTCTTCTTCTCTGTCTTTATTTATCGTAGAGCATCACCATGACTCACTGCTTCTTCTTCTTCTCTGTCTGTATTTATCGTAGATCATCACCATGACTCACTGTTTCTTCTTCTCTGTCTGTATTTATCGTAGAGCATCACCATGACTCACTGCTTCTTCTTCTTCTGTCTGTATTTCTCGTAGATCATCACCATGACTCACTGTTTCTTCTTCTTCTCTGTCTGTATTTCTCGTAGATCATCACCATGACTCACTGTTTCTTCTTCTTCTCTGTCTGTATTTCTCGTAGATCATCACCATGACTCACTGTTTCTTCTTCTTCTCTGTCTGTATTTATCGTAGATCATCACCATGACTCACTGTTTCTTCTTCTCTGTCTGTATTTCTCATAGATGAGCACCATGACTCACTGCTCCTTCTTCTCTGTCTGTATTTATCGTAGATCATCACCATGACTCACTGTTTCTTCTTCTTCTCTGTCTGTATTTATCGTAGATCATCACCATGACTCATTGCTTCTTCTTCTCTGTCTGTATTTATTGTAGATCATCACTATGACTCACTGTTTCTTCTTCTTCTCTGTCTGTATTTCTCGTAGATCATCACCATGACTCACTGTTTCTTCTTCTCTGTCTGTATTTATTGTAGATCATCACCATGACTCACTGTTTCTTCTTCTCTGTCTGTATTTATCGTAGATCATCACCATGACTCACTGTTTCTTCTTCTTCGCTGTCTGTATTTATCGTAGATCATCACCATGACTCACTGTTTCTTCTTCTCTGTCTGTATTTCTCATAGATGAGCACCATGACTCACTGCTCCTTCTTCTTCTCTGTCTGTATTTATCGTAGATGATCACCATGACTCACTGCTTCTTCTTCTTCTCTGTCTGTATTTATCGTAGATCATCACCATGACTCACTGCTTCGTCTTCTCTGTCTGTATTTATCGTAGATCATCACCATGACTCACTGTTTCTTCTTCTCTGTCTGTATTTATCGTAGATCATCACCATGACTCACTGTTTCTTCTTCTCTGTCTGTATTTATCGTAGATCATCACCATGACTCACTGTTTCTTCTTCTTCTCTGTCTGTATTTATCGTAGATCATCACCATGACTCACTGCTTCTTCTTCTCTGTCTGTATTTATCGTAGATCATCACCATGACTCACTGCTTCTTCTTCTTCTCTGTCTGTATTTCTCGTAGATGATCACCATGACTCACTGTTTCTTCTTCTCTGTCTGTATTTATCGTAGATCATCACCATGACTCACTGCTTCGTCTTCTCTGTCTGTATTTATCGTAGATCATCACCATGACTCACTGTTTCTTCTTCTTCTCTGTCTGTATTTATCGTAGATCATCACCATGACTCACTGTTTCTTCTTCTTCTTCTCTGTCTGTATTTCTCGTAGATGATCACCATGACTCACTGTTTCTTCTTCTTCTTTGTCTGTATTTATCGTAGATCATCACCATGACTCACTGCTTCTTCTTCTCTGTCTGTATTTATCGTAGATCATCACCATGACTCACTGCTTCTTCTTCTCTGTCTTTATTTATCGTAGAGCATCACCATGACTCACTGCTTCTTCTTCTTCTCTGTCTGTATTTATCGTAGATCATCACCATGACTCACTGTTTCTTCTTCTCTGTCTGTATTTATCGTAGAGCATCACCATGACTCACTGCTTCTTCTTCTTCTGTCTGTATTTCTCGTAGATCATCACCATGACTCACTGTTTCTTCTTCTTCTCTGTCTGTATTTCTCGTAGATCATCACCATGACTCACTGTTTCTTCTTCTTCTCTGTCTGTATTTCTCGTAGATCATCACCATGACTCACTGTTTCTTCTTCTTCTCTGTCTGTATTTATCGTAGATCATCACCATGACTCACTGTTTCTTCTTCTCTGTCTGTATTTCTCATAGATGAGCACCATGACTCACTGCTCCTTCTTCTCTGTCTGTATTTATCGTAGATCATCACCATGACTCACTGTTTCTTCTTCTTCTCTGTCTGTATTTATCGTAGATCATCACCATGACTCATTGCTTCTTCTTCTCTGTCTGTATTTATTGTAGATCATCACTATGACTCACTGTTTCTTCTTCTTCTCTGTCTGTATTTCTCGTAGATCATCACCATGACTCACTGTTTCTTCTTCTCTGTCTGTATTTATTGTAGATCATCACCATGACTCACTGTTTCTTCTTCTCTGTCTGTATTTATCGTAGATCATCACCATGACTCACTGTTTCTTCTTCTTTGTCTGTATTTATCGTAGATCATCACCATGACTCACTGCTTCGTCTTCTCTGTCTGTATTTATCGTAGATCATCACCATGACTCACTGTTTCTTCTTCTTCTCTGTCTGTATTTATCGTAGATCATCACCATGACTCACTGTTTCTTCTTCTTCTTCTCTGTCTGTATTTCTCGTAGATGATCACCATGACTCACTGTTTCTTCTTCTTCTTTGTCTGTATTTATCGTAGATCATCACCATGACTCACTGCTTCTTCTTCTCTGTCTGTATTTATCGTAGATCATCACCATGACTCACTGTTTCTTCTTCTCTGTCTGTATTTCTCATAGATGAGCACCATGACTCACTGCTCCTTCTTCTTCTCTGTCTGTATTTATCGTAGATCATCACCATGACTCACTGTTTCTTCTTCTTCTCTGTCTGTATTTATCATAGATCATCACCATGACTCACTGCTTCTTCTTCTCTGTCTGTATTTATCGTAGATCATCACCATGACTCACTGTTTCTTCTTCTTCTGTCTGTATTTATCGTAGATCATCACCATGACTCACTGTTTCTTCTTCTCTGTCTGTATTTATCGTAGATCATCACCATGACTCACTGTTTCTTCTTCTTCTCTGTCTGTATTTATCGTAGATCATCACCATGACTCACTGCTTCTTCTTCTCTGTCTGTATTTATCGTAGATCATCACCATGACTCACTGCTTCTTCTTCTTCTCTGTCTGTATTTCTCGTAGATGATCACCATGACTCACTGTTTCTTCTTCTCTGTCTGTATTTATCGTAGATCATCACCATGACTCACTGCTTCGTCTTCTCTGTCTGTATTTATCGTAGATCATCACCATGACTCACTGTTTCTTCTTCTCTGTCTGTATTTATCGTAGATCATCACCATGACTCACTGTTTCTTCTTCTTCTTCTCTGTCTGTATTTCTCGTAGATGATCACCATGACTCACTGTTTCTTCTTCTTCTTTGTCTGTATTTATCGTAGATCATCACCATGACTCACTGCTTCTTCTTCTCTGTCTGTATTTATCGTAGATCATCACCATGACTCACTGCTTCTTCTTCTCTGTCTTTATTTATCGTAGAGCATCACCATGACTCACTGCTTCTTCTTCTTCTCTGTCTGTATTTATCGTAGATCATCACCATGACTCACTGTTTCTTCTTCTCTGTCTGTATTTATCGTAGAGCATCACCATGACTCACTGCTTCTTCTTCTTCTGTCTGTATTTCTCGTAGATCATCACCATGACTCACTGTTTCTTCTTCTTCTCTGTCTGTATTTCTCGTAGATCATCACCATGACTCACTGTTTCTTCTTCTTCTCTGTCTGTATTTCTCGTAGATCATCACCATGACTCACTGTTTCTTCTTCTTCTCTGTCTGTATTTATCGTAGATCATCACCATGACTCACTGTTTCTTCTTCTCTGTCTGTATTTCTCATAGATGAGCACCATGACTCACTGCTCCTTCTTCTCTGTCTGTATTTATCGTAGATCATCACCATGACTCACTGTTTCTTCTTCTTCTCTGTCTGTATTTATCGTAGATCATCACCATGACTCATTGCTTCTTCTTCTCTGTCTGTATTTATTGTAGATCATCACTATGACTCACTGTTTCTTCTTCTTCTCTGTCTGTATTTCTCGTAGATCATCACCATGACTCACTGTTTCTTCTTCTCTGTCTGTATTTATTGTAGATCATCACCATGACTCACTGTTTCTTCTTCTCTGTCTGTATTTATCGTAGATCATCACCATGACTCACTGTTTCTTCTTCTTCTCTGTCTGTATTTATCGTAGATCATCACCATGACTCACTGTTTCTTCTTCTCTGTCTGTATTTCTCATAGATGAGCACCATGACTCACTGCTCCTTCTTCTTCTCTGTCTGTATTTATCGTAGATCATCACCATGACTCACTGTTTCTTCTTCTTCTCTGTCTGTATTTATCATAGATCATCACCATGACTCACTGCTTCTTCTTCTCTGTCTGTATTTATCGTAGATCATCACCATGACTCACTGTTTCTTCTTCTTCTGTCTGTATTTATCGTAGATCATCACCATGACTCACTGTTTCTTCTTCTTCTTCTCTGTCTGTATTTATCGTAGATCATCACCATGACTCACTGTTTCTTCTTCTCTGTCTGTATTTATCGTAGATCATCACCATGACTCACTGTTTCTTCTTCTCTGTCTGTATTTATCGTAGATGATCACCATGACTCACTGCTTCTTCTTCTTCTCTGTCTGTATTTCTCGTAGATCATCACCATGACTCACTGTTTCTTCTTCTCTGTCTGTATTTATCGTAGATCATCACCATGACTCACTGCTTCTTCTCTGTCTGTATTTATCGTAGATCATCACCATGACTCACTGTTTCTTCTTCTTCTCTGTCTGTATTTATCGTAGATCATCACCATGACTCACTGTTTCTTCTTCTTCTCTGTCTGTATTTATCATAGATCATCACCATGACTCACTGCTTCTTCTTCTCTGTCTGTATTTATCGTAGATCATCACCATGACTCACTGTTTCTTCTTCTTCTGTCTGTATTTATCGTAGATCATCACCATGACTCACTGTTTCTTCTTCTCTGTCTGTATTTATCGTAGATCATCACCATGACTCACTGTTTCTTCTTCTTCTCTGTCTGTATTTATCGTAGATCATCACCATGACTCACTGCTTCTTCTTCTCTGTCTGTATTTATCGTAGATCATCACCATGACTCACTGCTTCTTCTTCTTCTCTGTCTGTATTTCTCGTAGATGATCACCATGACTCACTGTTTCTTCTTCTCTGTCTGTATTTATCGTAGATCATCACCATGACTCACTGCTTCGTCTTCTCTGTCTGTATTTATCGTAGATCATCACCATGACTCACTGTTTCTTCTTCTTCTCTGTCTGTATTTATCGTAGATCATCACCATGACTCACTGTTTCTTCTTCTTCTTCTCTGTCTGTATTTCTCGTAGATGATCACCATGACTCACTGTTTCTTCTTCTTCTTTGTCTGTATTTATCGTAGATCATCACCATGACTCACTGCTTCTTCTTCTCTGTCTGTATTTATCGTAGATCATCACCATGACTCACTGCTTCTTCTTCTCTGTCTTTATTTATCGTAGAGCATCACCATGACTCACTGCTTCTTCTTCTTCTCTGTCTGTATTTATCGTAGATCATCACCATGACTCACTGTTTCTTCTTCTCTGTCTGTATTTATCGTAGAGCATCACCATGACTCACTGCTTCTTCTTCTTCTGTCTGTATTTCTCGTAGATCATCACCATGACTCACTGTTTCTTCTTCTTCTCTGTCTGTATTTCTCGTAGATCATCACCATGACTCACTGTTTCTTCTTCTTCTCTGTCTGTATTTCTCGTAGATCATCACCATGACTCACTGTTTCTTCTTCTTCTCTGTCTGTATTTATCGTAGATCATCACCATGACTCACTGTTTCTTCTTCTCTGTCTGTATTTCTCATAGATGAGCACCATGACTCACTGCTCCTTCTTCTCTGTCTGTATTTATCGTAGATCATCACCATGACTCACTGTTTCTTCTTCTTCTCTGTCTGTATTTATCGTAGATCATCACCATGACTCATTGCTTCTTCTTCTCTGTCTGTATTTATTGTAGATCATCACTATGACTCACTGTTTCTTCTTCTTCTCTGTCTGTATTTCTCGTAGATCATCACCATGACTCACTGTTTCTTCTTCTCTGTCTGTATTTATTGTAGATCATCACCATGACTCACTGTTTCTTCTTCTCTGTCTGTATTTATCGTAGATCATCACCATGACTCACTGTTTCTTCTTCTTCTCTGTCTGTATTTATCGTAGATCATCACCATGACTCACTGTTTCTTCTTCTCTGTCTGTATTTCTCATAGATGAGCACCATGACTCACTGCTCCTTCTTCTTCTCTGTCTGTATTTATCGTAGATCATCACCATGACTCACTGTTTCTTCTTCTTCTCTGTCTGTATTTATCATAGATCATCACCATGACTCACTGCTTCTTCTTCTCTGTCTGTATTTATCGTAGATCATCACCATGACTCACTGTTTCTTCTTCTTCTCTGTCTGTATTTATCGTAGATCATCACCATGACTCATTGCTTCTTCTTCTCTGTCTGTATTTATTGTAGATCATCACTATGACTCACTGTTTCTTCTTCTTCTCTGTCTGTATTTCTCGTAGATCATCACCATGACTCACTGCTTCGTCTTCTCTGTCTGTATTTATCGTAGATCATCACCATGACTCACTGTTTCTTCTTCTTCTCTGTCTGTATTTATCGTAGATCATCACCATGACTCACTGTTTCTTCTTCTTCTTCTCTGTCTGTATTTCTCGTAGATGATCACCATGACTCACTGTTTCTTCTTCTTCTTTGTCTGTATTTATCGTAGATCATCACCATGACTCACTGCTTCTTCTTCTCTGTCTGTATTTATCGTAGATCATCACCATGACTCACTGCTTCTTCTTCTCTGTCTTTATTTATCGTAGAGCATCACCATGACTCACTGCTTCTTCTTCTTCTCTGTCTGTATTTATCGTAGATCATCACCATGACTCACTGTTTCTTCTTCTCTGTCTGTATTTATCGTAGAGCATCACCATGACTCACTGCTTCTTCTTCTTCTGTCTGTATTTCTCGTAGATCATCACCATGACTCACTGTTTCTTCTTCTTCTCTGTCTGTATTTCTCGTAGATCATCACCATGACTCACTGTTTCTTCTTCTTCTCTGTCTGTATTTCTCGTAGATCATCACCATGACTCACTGTTTCTTCTTCTTCTCTGTCTGTATTTATCGTAGATCATCACCATGACTCACTGTTTCTTCTTCTCTGTCTGTATTTCTCATAGATGAGCACCATGACTCACTGCTCCTTCTTCTCTGTCTGTATTTATCGTAGATCATCACCATGACTCACTGTTTCTTCTTCTTCTCTGTCTGTATTTATCGTAGATCATCACCATGACTCATTGCTTCTTCTTCTCTGTCTGTATTTATTGTAGATCATCACTATGACTCACTGTTTCTTCTTCTTCTCTGTCTGTATTTCTCGTAGATCATCACCATGACTCACTGTTTCTTCTTCTCTGTCTGTATTTATTGTAGATCATCACCATGACTCACTGTTTCTTCTTCTCTGTCTGTATTTATCGTAGATCATCACCATGACTCACTGTTTCTTCTTCTTCTCTGTCTGTATTTATCGTAGATCATCACCATGACTCACTGTTTCTTCTTCTCTGTCTGTATTTCTCATAGATGAGCACCATGACTCACTGCTCCTTCTTCTTCTCTGTCTGTATTTATCGTAGATCATCACCATGACTCACTGTTTCTTCTTCTTCTCTGTCTGTATTTATCATAGATCATCACCATGACTCACTGCTTCTTCTTCTCTGTCTGTATTTATCGTAGATCATCACCATGACTCACTGTTTCTTCTTCTTCTGTCTGTATTTATCGTAGATCATCACCATGACTCACTGTTTCTTCTTCTTCTTCTCTGTCTGTATTTATCGTAGATCATCACCATGACTCACTGTTTCTTCTTCTCTGTCTGTATTTATCGTAGATCATCACCATGACTCACTGTTTCTTCTTCTCTGTCTGTATTTATCGTAGATGATCACCATGACTCACTGCTTCTTCTTCTTCTCTGTCTGTATTTCTCGTAGATCATCACCATGACTCACTGTTTCTTCTTCTCTGTCTGTATTTATCGTAGATCATCACCATGACTCACTGCTTCTTCTCTGTCTGTATTTATCGTAGATCATCACCATGACTCACTGTTTCTTCTTCTTCTCTGTCTGTATTTATCGTAGATCATCACCATGACTCACTGTTTCTTCTTCTTCTCTGTCTGTATTTATCATAGATCATCACCATGACTCACTGTTTCTTCTTCTCTGTCTGTATTTATCGTAGATCATCACCATGACTCACTGTTTCTTCTTCTTCTCTGTCTGTATTTATCGTAGATCATCACCATGACTCACTGCTTCTTCTTCTCTGTCTGTATTTCTCGTAGATCATCACCATGACTCACTGTTTCTTCTTCTCTGTCTGTATTTATCGTAGATCATCACCATGACTCACTGTTTCTTCTTCTCTGTCTGTATTTATCGTAGATGATCACCATGACTCACTGCTTCTTCTTCTTCTCTGTCTGTATTTCTCGTAGATCATCACCATGACTCACTGTTTCTTCTTCTCTGTCTGTATTTATCGTAGATCATCACCATGACTCACTGCTTCTTCTCTGTCTGTATTTATCGTAGATCATCACCATGACTCACTGTTTCTTCTTCTTCTCTGTCTGTATTTATCGTAGATCATCACCATGACTCACTGTTTCTTCTTCTCTGTCTGTATTTATCGTAGATCATCACCATGACTCACTGTTTCTTCTTCTCTGTCTGTATTTATCGTAGATCATCACCATGACTCACTGCTTCTTCTTCTCTGTCTGTATTTATCGTAGATCATCACCATGACTCACTGTTTCTTCTTCTTCTGCTCTGTCTGTATTTCTCGGAGATCATCACCATGACTCACTGCTTCTTCTTCTCTGTCTGTATTTCTCGTAGATCATCACCATGACTCACTGTTTCTTCTTCTCTGTCTGTATTTATCGTAGATCATCACCATGACTCACTGTTTCTTCTTCTTCTCTGTCTGTATTTCTCGTAGATCATCACCATGACTCACTGCTTCTTCTTCTCTGTCTGTATTTATCGTAGATCATCACCATGACTCACTGCTTCTTCTTCTTCTCTGTCTGTATTTATCGTAGATCATCACCATGACTCACTGCTTCTTCTTCTTCTCTGTCTGTATTTATCGTAGATCATCACCATGACTCACTGTTTCTTCTTCTCTGTCTGTATTTCTCATAGATGAGCACCATGACTCACTGCTCCTTCTTCTTCTCTGTCTGTATTTATCGTAGATCATCACCATGACTCACTGTTTCTTCTTCTTCTCTGTCTGTATTTATCATAGATCATCACCATGACTCACTGCTTCTTCTTCTCTGTCTGTATTTATCGTAGATCATCACCATGACTCACTGCTTCTTCTTCTTCTCTGTCTGTATTTCTCGTAGATGATCACCATGACTCACTGTTTCTTCTTCTTCTTTGTCTGTATTTATCGTAGATCATCACCATGACTCACTGCTTCGTCTTCCCTTTCTGTATTTATCGTAGATCACCATGACTCACTGTTTCTTCTTCTCTGTCTGTATTTATCGTAGATCATCATCATGACTCACTGTTTCTTCTTCTTCTCTGTCTGTATTTATCGTAGATCATCACCATGACTCACTGCTTCTTCTTCTTCTCTGTCTGTATTTCTCGTAGATGATCACCATGACTCACTGTTTCTTCTTCTTCTTTGTCTGTATTTATCGTAGATCATCACCATGACTCACTGTTTCTTCTTCTTTGTCTGTATTTATCGTAGATCATCACCATGACTCACTGTTTCTTCTTCTTCTTTGTCTGTATTTCTCGTAGATCATCACCATGACTCACTGCTTCGTCTTCTCTGTCTGTATTTATCGTAGATCATCACCATGACTCACTGTTTCTTCTTCTTCTCTGTCTGTATTTATCGTAGAGCATCACCATGACTCACTGCTTCTTCTTCTTCTCTGTCTGTATTTATCGTAGATCATCACCATGACTCACTGTTTCTTCTTCTTCTCTGTCTGTATTTCTCGTAGATCATCACCATGACTCACTGTTTCTTCTTCTCTGTCTGTATTTATCGTAGATCATCACCATGACTCACTGTTTCTTCTTCTCTGTCTGTATTTATCGTAGATCATCACCATGACTCACTGTTTCTTCTTCTTCTCTGTCTGTATTTATCGTAGATCATCACCATGACTCACTGCTTCTTCTTCTCTGTCTGTATTTATCGTAGATCATCACCATGACTCACTGCTTCTTCTTCTTCTCTGTCTGTATTTCTCGTAGATGATCACCATGACTCACTGTTTCTTCTTCTTCTTTGTCTGTATTTATCGTAGATCATCACCATGACTCACTGCTTCGTCTTCTCTGTCTGTATTTATCGTAGATCATCACCATGACTCACTGTTTCTTCTTCTCTGTCTGTATTTATCGTAGATCATCACCATGACTCACTGTTTCTTCTTCTTCTTCTCTGTCTGTATTTCTCGTAGATGATCACCATGACTCACTGTTTCTTCTTCTTCTTTGTCTGTATTCATCGTAGATCATCACCATGACTCACTGCTTCTTCTTCTCTGTCTGTATTTATCGTAGATCATCACCATGACTCACTGCTTCTTCTTCTCTGTCTGTATTTATCGTAGAGCATCACCATGACTCACTGCTTCTTCTTCTTCTCTGTCTGTATTTATCGTAGATCATCACCATGACTCACGGTTTCTTCTTCTCTGTCTGTATTTATCGTAGAGCATCACCATGACTCACTGCTTCTTCTTCTTCTGTCTGTATTTCTCGTAGATCATCACCATGACTCACTGTTTCTTCTTCTTCTCTGTCTGTATTTCTCGTAGATCATCACCATGACTCACTGTTTCTTCTTCTTCTCTGTCTGTATTTCTCGTAGATCATCACCATGACTCACTGTTTCTTCTTCTTCTCTGTCTGTATTTCTCGTAGATCATCACCATGACTCACTGTTTCTTCTTCTCTGTCTGTATTTCTCATAGATGAGCACCATGACTCACTGCTCCTTCTTCTCTGTCTGTATTTATCGTAGATCATCACCATGACTCACTGTTTCTTCTTCTTCTCTGTCTGTATTTATCGTAGATCATCACCATGACTCATTGCTTCTTCTTCTCTGTCTGTATTTATCGTAGATCATCACTATGACTCACTGTTTCTTCTTCTTCTCTGTCTGTATTTCTCGTAGATCATCACCATGACTCACTGCTTCTTCTTCTCTGTCTGTATTTATTGTAGATCATCACCATGACTCACTGTTTCTTCTTCTCCGTCTGTATTTATCGTAGATCATCACCATGACTCACTGTTTCTTCTTCTTCTCCTCTGTCTGTATTTATCGTAGATCATCACCATGACTCACTGTTTCTTCTTCTCTGTCTGTATTTATCGTAGATCATCACCATGACTCACTGTTTCTTCTTCTCTGTCTGTATTTATCGTAGATGATCACCATGACTCACTGCTTCTTCTTCTTCTCTGTCTGTATTTCTCGTAGATCATCACCATGACTCACTGTTTCTTCTTCTCTGTCTGTATTTATCGTAGATCATCACCATGACTCACTGCTTCTTCTCTGTCTGTATTTATCGTAGATCATCACCATGACTCACTGTTTCTTCTTCTTCTCTGTCTGTATTTCTCGTAGATCATCACCATGACTCACTGTTTCTTCTTCTCTGTCTGTATTTATCGTAGATCATCACCATGACTCACTGTTTCTTCTTCTCTGTCTGTATTTATCATAGATCATCACCATGACTCACTGTTTCTTCTTCTCTGTCTGTATTTATCGTAGATCATCACCATGACTCACTGTTTCTTCTTCTCTGTCTGTATTTATCGTAGATCATCACCATGACTCACTGTTTCTTCTTCTTCTGCTCTGTCTGTATTTCTCGTAGATCATCACCATGACTCACTGCTTCTTCTTCTCTGTCTGTATTTCTCGTAGATCATCACCATGACTCACTGTTTCTTCTTCTCTGTCTGTATTTATCGTAGATCATCACCATGACTCACTGTTTCTTCTTCTTCTCTGTCTGTATTTCTCGTAGATCATCACCTTGACTCACTGTTTCGTCTTCTTCTCTGTCTGTATTTATCGTAGATCATCACCATGACTCACTGTTTCTTCTTCTTCTTCTGTGTCTGTATTTCTCGTAGATCATCACCATGACTCACTGCTTCTTCTCTGTCTGTATTTATCGTAGATCATCACCATGACTCACTGTTTCTTCTTCTTCTCTGTCTGTATTTATCGTAGATCATCACCATGACTCACTGTTTCTTCTTCTCTGTCTGTATTTATCGTAGATCATCACCATGACTCACTGTTTCTTCTTCTCTGTCTGTATTTATCGTAGATCATCACCATGACTCACTGTTTCTTCTTCTCTGTCTGTATTTATCGTAGATCATCACCATGACTCACTGTTTCTTCTTCTCTGTCTCTATTTATCGTAGATCATCACCATGACTCACTGTTTCTTCTTCTTCTGCTCTGTCTGTATTTATCGTAGATCATCACCATGACTCACTGTTTCTTCTTCTCTGTCTGTATTTATCGTAGATCATCACCATGACTCACTGTTTCTTCTTCTCTGTCTGTATTTATCGTAGATCATCACCATGACTCACTGTTTCTTCTTCTTCTGCTCTGTCTGTATTTCTCGTAGATCATCACCATGACTCACTGCTTCTTCTTCTCTGTCTGTATTTCTCGTAGATCATCACCATGACTCACTGTTTCTTCTTCTCTGTCTGTATTTATCGTAGATCATCACCATGACTCACTGTTTCTTCTTCTTCTCTGTCTGTATTTCTCGTAGATCATCACCTTGACTCACTGTTTCGTCTTCTTCTCTGTCTGTATTTATCGTAGATCATCACCATGACTCACTGTTTCTTCTTCTTCTTCTGTGTCTGTATTTCTCGTAGATCATCACCATGACTCACTGCTTCTTCTCTGTCTGTATTTATCGTAGATCATCACCATGACTCACTGTTTCTTCTTCTTCTCTGTCTGTATTTATCGTAGATCATCACCATGACTCACTGTTTCTTCTTCTCTGTCTGTATTTATCGTAGATCATCACCATGACTCACTGTTTCTTCTTCTCTGTCTGTATTTATCGTAGATCATCACCATGACTCACTGTTTCTTCTTCTCTGTCTGTATTTATCGTAGATCATCACCATGACTCACTGTTTCTTCTTCTCTGTCTGTATTTATCGTAGATCATCACCATGACTCACTGTTTCTTCTTCTTCTGCTCTGTCTGTATTTATCGTAGATCATCACCATGACTCACTGTTTCTTCTTCTCTGTCTGTATTTATCGTAGATCATCACCATGACTCACTGCTTCTTCTTCTCTGTCTGTATTTATCGTAGATCATCACCTTGACTCACTGTTTCGTCTTCTTCTCTGTCTGTATTTCTCGTAGATCATCACCATGACTCACTGTTTCTTCTTCTTCTTCTGTGTCTGTATTTCTCGTAGATCATCACCATGACTCACTGTTTCTTCTTCTCTGTCTGTATTTATTGTAGATCATCACCATGACTCACTGTTTCTTCTTCTCTGTCTGTATTTCTCATAGATGAGCACCATGACTCACTGCTCCTTCTTCTTCTCTGTCTGCATTTATCGTAGATCATCACCATGACTCACTGTTTCTTCTTCTTCTCTGTCTGTATTTATCATAGATCATCACCATGAGTCACTGCTTCTTCTTCTCTGTCTGTATTTATCGTAGATCATCACCATGACTCACTGTTTCTTCTTCTTCTGTCTGTATTTATCGTAGATCATCACCATGACTCACTGCTTCTTCTTCTTCTCTGTCTGTATTTATCGTAGATCATCACCATGACTCACTGTTTCTTCTTCTCTGTCTGTATTTCTCATAGATGAGCACCATGACTCACTGCTCCTTCTTCTCCTCTGTCTGTATTTATCGTAGATCATCACCATGACTCACTGTTTCTTCTTCTTCTGTCTGTATTTATCGTAGATCATCACCATGACTCACTGTTTCTTCTTCTTCTTCTCTGTCTGTATTTATCGTAGATCATCACCATGACTCACTGTTTCTTCTCTGTCTGTATTTATCATAGATCATCACCATGACTCACTGTTTCTTCTCTGTCTGTATTTATCGTAGATCATCACCATGACTCACTGTTTCTTCTTCTCTGTCTGTATTTATCGTAGATCATCACCATGACTCACTGTTTCTTCTTCTTCTGCTCTGTCTGTATTTCTCGTAGATCATCACCATGACTCACTGCTTCTTCTTCTCTGTCTGTATTTCTCGTAGATCATCACCATGACTCACTGTTTCTTCTTCTCTGTCTGTATTTATCGTAGATCATCACCATGACTCACTGTTTCTTCTTCTTCTCTGTCTGTATTTCTCGTAGATCATCACCTTGACTCACTGTTTCGTCTTCTTCTCTGTCTGTATTTATCGTAGATCATCACCTTGACTCACTGTTTCGTCTTCTTCTCTGTCTGTATTTATCGTAGATCATCACCATGACTCACTGTTTCTTCTTCTTCTTCTGTGTCTGTATTTCTCGTAGATCATCACCATGACTCACTGCTTCTTCTCTGTCTGTATTTATCGTAGATCATCACCATGACTCACTGTTTCTTCTTCTTCTCTGTCTGTATTTATCGTAGATCATCACCATGACTCACTGTTTCTTCTTCTCTGTCTGTATTTATCGTAGATCATCACCATGACTCACTGTTTCTTCTTCTCTGTCTGTATTTATCGTAGATCATCACCATGACTCACTGTTTCTTCTTCTCTGTCTGTATTTATCGTAGATCATCACCATGACTCACTGTTTCTTCTTCTTCTGCTCTGTCTGTATTTATCGTAGATCATCACCATGACTCACTGTTTCTTCTTCTCTGTCTGTATTTATCGTAGATCATCACCATGACTCACTGTTTCTTCTTCTCTGTCTGTATTTATCGTAGATCATCACCATGACTCACTGCTTCTTCTTCTCTGTCTGTATTTATCGTAGATCATCACCTTGACTCACTGTTTCGTCTTCTTCTCTGTCTGTATTTCTCGTAGATCATCACCATGACTCACTGTTTCTTCTTCTTCTTCTGTGTCTGTATTTCTCGTAGATCATCACCATGACTCACTGTTTCTTCTTCTCTGTCTGTATTTATTGTAGATCATCACCATGACTCACTGTTTCTTCTTCTCTGTCTGTATTTCTCATAGATGAGCACCATGACTCACTGCTCCTTCTTCTTCTCTGTCTGTATTTATCGTAGATCATCACCATGACTCACTGTTTCTTCTTCTTCTCTGTCTGTATTTATCATAGATCATCACCATGACTCACTGCTTCTTCTTCTCTGTCTGTATTTATCGTAGATCATCACCATGACTCACTGTTTCTTCTTCTTCTGTCTGTATTTATCGTAGATCATCACCATGACTCACTGCTTCTTCTTCTTCTCTGTCTGTATTTATCGTAGATCATCACCATGACTCACTGTTTCTTCTTCTCTGTCTGTATTTCTCATAGATGAGCACCATGACTCACTGCTCCTTCTTCTCCTCTGTCTGTATTTATCGTAGATCATCACCATGACTCACTGTTTCTTCTTCTTCTGTCTGTATTTATCGTAGATCATCACCATGACTCACTGTTTCTTCTTCTTCTTCTCTGTCTGTATTTATCGTAGATCATCACCATGACTCACTGTTTCTTCTCTGTCTGTATTTATCATAGATCATCACCATGACTCACTGTTTCTTCTTCTCTGTCTGTATTTATCGTAGATCATCACCATGACTCACTGTTTCTTCTTCTCTGTCTGTATTTATCGTAGATCATCACCATGACTCACTGTTTCTTCTTCTTCTGCTCTGTCTGTATTTCTCGTAGATCATCACCATGACTCACTGCTTCTTCTTCTCTGTCTGTATTTCTCGTAGATCATCACCATGACTCACTGTTTCTTCTTCTCTGTCTGTATTTATCGTAGATCATCACCATGACTCACTGTTTCTTCTTCTTCTCTGTCTGTATTTCTCGTAGATCATCACCTTGACTCACTGTTTCGTCTTCTTCTCTGTCTGTATTTATCGTAGATCATCACCTTGACTCACTGTTTCGTCTTCTTCTCTGTCTGTATTTATCGTAGATCATCACCATGACTCACTGTTTCTTCTTCTTCTTCTGTGTCTGTATTTCTCGTAGATCATCACCATGACTCACTGCTTCTTCTCTGTCTGTATTTATCGTAGATCATCACCATGACTCACTGTTTCTTCTTCTCTGTCTGTATTTATCGTAGATCATCACCATGACTCACTGTTTCTTCTTCTCTGTCTGTATTTATCGTAGATCATCACCATGACTCACTGTTTCTTCTTCTCTGTCTGTATTTATCGTAGATCATCACCATGACTCACTGTTTCTTCTTCTTCTGCTCTGTCTGTATTTATCGTAGATCATCACCATGACTCACTGTTTCTTCTTCTCTGTCTGTATTTATCGTAGATCATCACCATGACTCACTGTTTCTTCTTCTTCTTCTCTGTCTGTATTTATCGTAGATCATCACCATGACTCACTGCTTCTTCTTCTCTGTCTGTATTTCTCGTAGATCATCACCATGACTCACTGTTTCTTCTTCTCTGTCTGTATTTATCGTAGATCATCACCATGACTCACTGTTTCTTCTTCTTCTCTGTCTGTATTTCTCGTAGATCATCACCATGACTCACTGCTTCTTCTTCTCTGTCTGTATTTATCGTAGATCATCACCTTGACTCACTGTTTCGTCTTCTTCTCTGTCTGTATTTCTCGTAGATCATCACCATGACTCACTGTTTCTTCTTCTTCTTCTGTGTCTGTATTTCTCGTAGATCATCACCATGACTCACTGTTTCTTCTTCTCTGTCTGTATTTATTGTAGATCATCACCATGACTCACTGTTTCTTCTTCTCTGTCTGTATTTCTCATAGATGAGCACCATGACTCACTGCTCCTTCTTCTTCTCTGTCTGTATTTATCGTAGATCATCACCATGACTCACTGTTTCTTCTTCTTCTCTGTCTGTATTTATCATAGATCATCACCATGACTCACTGCTTCTTCTTCTCTGTCTGTATTTATCGTAGATCATCACCATGACTCACTGTTTCTTCTTCTTCTGTCTGTATTTATCGTAGATCATCACCATGACTCACTGCTTCTTCTTCTTCTCTGTCTGTATTTATCGTAGATCATCACCATGACTCACTGTTTCTTCTTCTCTGTCTGTATTTCTCATAGATGAGCACCATGACTCACTGCTCCTTCTTCTCCTCTGTCTGTATTTATCGTAGATCATCACCATGACTCACTGTTTCTTCTTCTTCTGTCTGTATTTATCGTAGATCATCACCATGACTCACTGTTTCTTCTTCTTCTTCTCTGTCTGTATTTATCGTAGATCATCACCATGACTCACTGTTTCTTCTCTGTCTGTATTTATCATAGATCATCACCATGACTCACTGTTTCTTCTTCTCTGTCTGTATTTATCGTAGATCATCACCATGACTCACTGTTTCTTCTTCTCTGTCTGTATTTATCGTAGATCATCACCATGACTCACTGTTTCTTCTTCTTCTGCTCTGTCTGTATTTCTCGTAGATCATCACCATGACTCACTGCTTCTTCTTCTCTGTCTGTATTTCTCGTAGATCATCACCATGACTCACTGTTTCTTCTTCTCTGTCTGTATTTATCGTAGATCATCACCATGACTCACTGTTTCTTCTTCTTCTCTGTCTGTATTTCTCGTAGATCATCACCTTGACTCACTGTTTCGTCTTCTTCTCTGTCTGTATTTATCGTAGATCATCACCTTGACTCACTGTTTCGTCTTCTTCTCTGTCTGTATTTATCGTAGATCATCACCATGACTCACTGTTTCTTCTTCTTCTTCTGTGTCTGTATTTCTCGTAGATCATCACCATGACTCACTGCTTCTTCTCTGTCTGTATTTATCGTAGATCATCACCATGACTCACTGTTTCTTCTTCTTCTCTGTCTGTATTTATCGTAGATCATCACCATGACTCACTGTTTCTTCTTCTCTGTCTGTATTTATCGTAGATCATCACCATGACTCACTGTTTCTTCTTCTCTGTCTGTATTTATCGTAGATCATCACCATGACTCACTGTTTCTTCTTCTCTGTCTGTATTTATCGTAGATCATCACCATGACTCACTGTTTCTTCTTCTTCTGCTCTGTCTGTATTTATCGTAGATCATCACCATGACTCACTGTTTCTTCTTCTCTGTCTGTATTTATCGTAGATCATCACCATGACTCACTGTTTCTTCTTCTTCTTCTCTGTCTGTATTTATCGTAGATCATCACCATGACTCACTGCTTCTTCTTCTCTGTCTGTATTTCTCGTAGATCATCACCATGACTCACTGTTTCTTCTTCTCTGTCTGTATTTATCGTAGATCATCACCATGACTCACTGTTTCTTCTTCTTCTCTGTCTGTATTTCTCGTAGATCATCACCATGACTCACTGCTTCTTCTTCTCTGTCTGTATTTATCGTAGATCATCACCTTGACTCACTGTTTCGTCTTCTTCTCTGTCTGTATTTCTCGTAGATCATCACCATGACTCACTGTTTCTTCTTCTTCTTCTGTGTCTGTATTTCTCGTAGATCATCACCATGACTCACTGTTTCTTCTTCTCTGTCTGTATTTATTGTAGATCATCACCATGACTCACTGTTTCTTCTTCTCTGTCTGTATTTATCGTAGATCATCACCATGACTCACTGTTTCTTCTTCTCTGTCTGTATTTATCGTAGATCATCACCATGACTCACTGTTTCTTCTTCTTCTCTGTCTGTATTTCTCGTAGATCATCACCATGACTCACTGCTTCTTCTTCTCTGTCTGTATTTCTCGTAGATCATCACCTTGACTCACTGTTTCGTCTTCTTCTCTGTCTGTATTTATCGTAGATCATCACCATGACTCACTGTTTCTTCTTCTTCTTCTGTGTCTGTATTTCTCGTAGATCATCACCATGACTCACTGTTTCTTCTTCTCTGTCTGTATTTATTGTAGATCATCACCATGACTCACTGTTTCTTCTTCTCTGTCTGTATTTATCGTAGATCATCACCATGACTCACTGTTTCTTCTTCTCTGTCTGTATTTATCGTAGATCATCACTATGACTCACTGCTCCTTCTTCTTCTTCTCTGTCTGTATTTCTCGTAGATCATCACCATGACTCACTGCTTCTTCTTCTCTGTCTGTATTTCTCGTAGATCATCACCATGACTCACTGCTCCTGCTTCCTGTGTCAGATATGTTTTAAGACGTTTTTTTCGGCGGCCATTAAAGAGAAGAGCATCGATCAGCTGGTTTGTCCTCAGTGTGGCAGACCAGAGGTGAAAGGTCATAGCGGGATGGACTACTTCAACCTGTTGGACACACAGGTGAGGGGTCAGAGGTCAGGTCAACTCAGGTGAGGTGAGCGGAGACAGGTAATGGTCACATGAATGAAGGTCCTCTCAGACTTGACGCGATCGGTGTGAAATGTAAACATTTTCACAAACCTAGAATCCCTCTGACTCTCCGAGCACAGAACCAAATGTTGCTCACCGCTCTGAAGGGCAGCGGCACAGCGTTGAGTTTAAACTCAGACAATCAAAGTCAGCTTGTGGGTGAGATCGACTCAAAGAGAGAAACAAAGCCTCCCACAATGATCACTCTCATGTTCACTCTCTTCTCATGTTCACTCTCTTATGTTCACTCTCTTATGTTCACTCTCTTCTCATGTTCACTCTCTTCTCATGTTTACTCTCTTATGTTCACTCTTTTCTCATGTTCACTCTCCTCATGTTCACTCTCTTCTCATGTTCACTGTCATGTTCAGTCTCTTCTCATGTTCACTGTCATGTTCACTCTCTTATGTTCACTCTCTTCTCATGTTCACTCTCTTCCCATGTTCACTCTCTTCTCATGTTCACTCTCTTCTCATGTTCACTCTCTCCTCATGTTCACTCTCTTCTCATGTTTACTCTCTTATGTTCACTCTCTTCTCATGTTTACTCTCTTATGTTCACTCTCTTCTCATGTTCACTCTCTTCTCATGTTCACTCTCTTCCCATGTTCACTCCCTTCTCATGTTCACGGTCATGTTCACTCTCCTCATGTTCACTCTCTTCTCATGTTCACTCTCTTCTCATGTTCACTCGTATGTTCACTCTCTTATGTTCACTCTCTTCTCATGTTCACTCTCTTCTCATGTTCACTCTCTTATGTTCACTCGCTTCTCATGTTCACTCTCTTCTCATGTTCACTGTCATGTTCACTCTCTTATCATGTTCACTGTCATGTTCACTCTTCTCATGTTCACTCTCTTCTCATGTTCACTCTCTTATGTTCACTCTCTTCTCATGTTTGCTCTCTTATGTTCACTCTCTTCTCATGTTCACTCTCTTATGTTTACTCTCTTATGTTCACTCTTTTCTCATGTTCACTCTCTTATGTTCACTCTCTTCTCATGTTTGCTCTCTTATGTTCACTCTCTTCTCATGTTCACTCTCTTATGTTTACTCTCTTCTCATGTTCACTCTCTTATGTTCACTCTCTTCTCATGTTCACTCTCTTCTCATGTTCACTGTCATGTTCACTCTCTTCTCATGTTTACTCTCTTCTCATGTTCACTGTCATGTTCACTCTCTTCTCATGTTCACTCTCCTCTCATGTTCACTCTCAACAGAAGGGGGATGTTCATTTGAAAAAGGATCCTCCAAACCTTAAGTCTCTCTCTCTGACATGCTCAGATGGATCATGGAGCAAGAGCATAGCGCCCCCTGTACTTTAGAGACATTATTCCCCACAGGAGCTTTTATTGTGAAATGCTCCTACATGAAGGTACTTCCTGTGGTGATGTATGAACAAAGTTTCTAACATCATCTCGGCCTCTAAAGAACTCAAATCCACTGACTTTGGACAAACAGGATGTTTGTGTTGATTTTTATAACACCGGTGTTACGGTTCAAAGAGTGACCGTGTTAACGGCAGACCTGTGGTTGTCATGGTTACAGCAGATGTTGAAGTCAGGAAGTGTCTGATGAATGATGCTTTGTTTACAGTCATGACTCCGCCCATCAATCGTGGCTCCGCCTCCAGACTCTGAGTTTCAGTTGTTGTTTGTATTTGTGCAGATACGCCACTTCCTGCCGCCTCAGATCCACGAACTCTTCCAGAGGAAACTCAGAGATCAAGCTCTGCAGGAGATGCCAAACTTCCGCTGGTGCGCTCACGTAAGGCCTCACACCTCTACTAACGCCGCAGAGTGGGCAGGGCTGCTAACGGTTAGAGAGGGGGGAGGGGTTTAATGAGCTGAAGGCAGCACCATCCGATCCCCCACACTGTGTGTGTGTGTGTGTGTGTGTGTGTGTGTGTGTGTGTGTGTGTGTGTGTGTGTGTGTGTGTGTGTGTGTGTGTGTGTGTGTGTGTGTGTGTGTGTGTGTGTGTGTTTCAGTGTTCCTTCGGCATGCTTCATGAGGCTGACAGGTTGAGAATGGACTGTCCCAGCTGTAAGAAGAGTACCTGCTGTCAGTGCAGATCCCCTGTAAGTCTCACACACACACACACACACACACACACACACACACACACACACACACACACACACACACACACACACACACACACACACACACACACTCTCTCTCTCTCTCTCTAATAGCTGTGTGTGTGTGTGTGTGTGTGCAGTGGTCTCCTCAGCATCAGGGACTGTCCTGTCAGCAGTTTAGAGTCTGGAAGCAGCAGAACCATCTGGACCAGAACCCGAACCCAACACTCAGCTACAACAGCATCGGTACACACACACACACACACACACACACACACACCTGGACCTGAGCACTACTGGAACATCACGTGTGTTTAATGTGTGTGTGTCCTCAGAGTGTCCCAGCTGTCAGTGTGTGTTCAGTGTGTCTAAAGGAGGCTGTCTTCACTTCACCTGCTCTCAGTGTCAGCATCAGTTCTGTGGAGGCTGCAGCCGGACCTTCAGCTTAGGATCTGTGAGTCCAACTCTACTGATTCTACTGATTCTACTCTGATTCTACTCTGATTCTACACTGATTCTACTGATTCCACTGATTCTACTCATTCTACTGATTCTACTCTGATTCCACTGATTCTACTCTGATTCTACTCATTCTACTGATTCTACTCTGATTCCACTGATTCTACTCTGATTCCACTGATTCTATTCATTCTACTGATTCTACTGATTCTACTCTGATTCTACTCTGAATCCACTGATTCTACTGATTCTACTCTGATTCTACTCTGATTCCACTCTGATTCTACACTGATTCTACTGATTCCACTGATTCTACTCTGATTCTACTGATTCTACTCTGATTCTACTCTTGATTCCACTGATTCTACTCTTGATTCCACTGATTCTACTCTGATTCTACTCTTGATTCTACTCTTGATTCCACTGATTCTACTCTGATTCTAATCTTTATTCTACTGATTCTACTCTGATTCTACTCTTGATTCCACTGATTCTACTCTGATTCCACTGATTCTACTCTGATTCTAATCTTGATTCTACTCTTGATTCCACTGATTCTACTCTGATTCTAATCTTTATTCTACTGATTCTACTCTTGATTCCACTGATTCTACTCTGATTCTACTCTTTATTCTACTGATTCTACTCTTGATTCCATTGATTCTACTCTTGATTCCACTGATTCTACTCTGATTCTAATCTTTATTCTACTGATTCTACTCTTGATTCCACTCTTGATTCTACTCTTCATTATACTGTGACAGATTATGAGCAGGTTTTTGTGAATCCAGTTCACCTGATGGTAACATGTTGTTGTGTTCAGGCTTGTAGCTTCTCTGCCGATTGTGGAAGCAAAGGTCTGCATGCCCACCATCCTCGAGACTGCCTGTACCACCTGAGAGACTGGTCCGTGCCCCGCCTACACCTGCTGTTACAGGTAAGAATACAGTGATGATGTGAAATGTTCTGATAGAGGTTTTTGTGAATCAGCAGGTACACAGTTCAGATCTGATCCCAGCATGAGACTTAAACAGGTTCAGGTGTAAACGGACCTGTAAGATGTGATGTCACTGCTGTTTCACCTGAGTTATTTTGAACTGAACGTACTATTATTTCTTTTGGACTCTTTTTATTTTATTTTTTGACCCTGAAAGACTCCTTTTTGTTTTTTAAATTGAACATTAAGGGCCTGAAAAAGGATATTTTTGTTGATTGTTTGTTTTACCACTTTTTTATGTTACCTAATACAAGAATGATTTATTGAAGTGAACTTGGGTGGCAGTTTCTGTTTCATTCTTCTTATTTATTTATAAGGTGGTTTAGTTTAATACTTTTACATCCTTTGTGTTGGGTTTTTGACAATAAGTGTGGTGACTTAAAATAACAAACCAAAACGACTTTTGCGTCTGGACAGCCTGGCTGGCACCCCAGAAAACAAACAAATTAAATTAAAAGTCTTGCCACTAAAACCTGAAGTATCTGATGTAACTAGGACAGAGATAATATACTGCACCTTTAAGTTTGTAACGTATACATCTGGAGAGAATTTGTATCTGAAGGAGATTTAGGAGTCCCCTCAAGTTGAATGTTTACACTGAGGTGTTGTGTAAGGGAATTGCCAAATATGGATGTGGTACATGATGTTTTTATGACCCATGACGAAAAGCAGATGGTTTTGGGTGCATATAGGCGATTGTCTCTGTATTTTCGCGAGAGATCATTATTTGGCTTCATGATCCTCCTGGTCAGACGTGACCAGTGACTCTGTTTCTTGCTTATAAAAATTATACTCTTTGAAAGCAAGTCAGTCTCAACGGCAAATTTCTTCATCGTCAAACATATCAACAACAAGGAAATCCACATCAAACCGTCACAGTGTAGTAACTGTGGAAGCCATGGTGGCAGCACTGAGCAGCTGACAGGTGCAGACAGGTATTCTCTGACACCTGAGTTTAGACTGTCTCACAGGTAATCAGACACAGGTGTCACAGGTGAGCAGGCTGACGGTGTGTTGTTTCTCAGTATTACAGAGCGTCTCCCGCCTGGTTGGAGCCAGCCAATGGCAGCTCACCTGACAACAGTCTGACAGGTGAGGTGTCTTACTGAACTGAAGGTAGGGTCTAACCATGCCCTCCTGTTTGATTGACTGGTGTGTTTATTGTAAGGTGTGTGTTTGATTTTGGAGCTGAAAGATGATGGCAGCAGGCGGGAGGAGCCATGTGGACGCCCCGTCCACCCTGACTACAGAGGATACTGCCAGTAAGACCAGTCTGATACCAGTGTACCTGTTCAGGTGTGTTTGTTGTGTAATCAGTCTCCACACGTCTGCTCTGTCAGGTTACACTATAAGGAGAGTTTGGTGGAGCTCATTAACCGTTGTCATGGCGACCCGGCTGTGCTCTTCAGCCAAGCAGAGATGAAGGCGGAGCTGCAGCGCTGGCATGTTTCCTTGCCAACCAGGAGACCAGAAGAACCAGAGCAGCTGTACTCACAGCGCCTCCTCCTGGTCAGTCGCATCATCGTAAACGTAAATAATTTCATGTGAACACAGGAAACCAAAGTGATAACTGTTGGTGATTTTCAGTCAATCACAGTGAAGGCTCCTCTCTTTCTCTCTCCTTAGACTCTGACCAATAGTGTTCCACTCAGGAAGCAGAGACTTCCTGCTCAAACTGAAGCACGTCCGCTGCCCCCTGCCCTCTGCGGTGACCCATGGAGCTCCGCCCACCTACCTGCTGCTCAGGGACTAGCTGACTCCGCCCACCCCTAACCTATCTACGAAGTAGGAGGCAGCGTCCTGTCTCACTCTGACCGGCCTCCATCAGTGATGTCTCTTAAGGACATCCCAGTGTGACATCACTGGTAGGGGGCGTGGTCAGCACTTGACATCTGACCTGATGAAAATGAACAAAATGTAATTTGTGGTTGGTAAGTTGTTCTTTCTAGTGACTTCATCAGTGACATCACTCTTCTGCTCTGACAACGTCTTATTTGCTTATATGCTGTCATCAAAGTACAAGAAAGGGACCAAAAACTGAGTGAGCAGCCAATCAGAGAGCTGATGTTTGCCTTAACAAGCTAACTATGTTGAAAAGTCTTTACTCGGTTAATTATTCACTTTTTTACATGTAAACACTTTAGCAGTGTCAGCACGACTTAGCTCGTTAGCATGTGTAACAGCAGGTGACTTTTTACTTTCTGCACTTTAACAGTTTCAAGTTATTTAATAAAACTGTAAAACATTGTTGGAGTACACTTCCTGTCCTTTGTTTCCATGACAACCTGCTTGTGCTGCTGTTTCAGTTATAAACAGCATAAATTGAAGGTTAATGTAACACCTATGTTGTGCAGATGTGACATCAGACCAAACGGCAGGTTTGTTGTAGTGACAAACTTTATTACAAACTTTACAAACTAAACATAAAATATGTTGTGTATCCCACAATGCACTGCAGGTGTCTACTGCGTAAGCGGAGCGTCGTCCCTCTGAGGACTGTAGGAGTCGATCTCTTTGACGATCCTCTCAGCGACACTTCGGCTGTTGGCGGCAACGATTCTTCTAGACATCAGATCCATCTCCCCTCCTGAAACCAGAGCACATTTTCTATTTACCCCTAATACATGCTTAGAGTCCTTAATACAGGTTTAGAGCTCTAATACATGTTTAGACCTCTAATACATGCTTAGAGCCCTTAATAAAGGCTTAGACCCCTAATACAAGCTTAGACCCGTCAATAAAGGTGTAGACCCCTCAAACATTATTATCGGCAGCCATCTGAGCATCTTTACCCTCCACGTCCATCAGGACCCCTCCGGCCTCTGATACGATCAGTGAGCCTGCAGCAATGTCCCAAACGTGGATCCCAATCTCATAATATGCTTCCACACAACCAGACGCCACCAGACACATGTTGATGGCCGCCGTTCCTGCTCCACGCACGCTGAAAACAAAGAGACGTTAGAAGAACACTGAGGGGTCAGAGATCTAACCCTGAATGAGAGGAGTCCTGCAGTGTTACCCGTGTACAGGGATGGTGACGATGTTTCTCATGCTGGAGAAGATTCTCTCGACGGTTTCAGGGTCTCGGTTTGATCCAAACTCGGTGGCGATGATGGATTGTTTGATGTCTGACAGAGAGGATCGTGTTATTTAAAGGGACAGTAACACCTGAATCAAACATTGATCTCATTAATGTTACTTTAAATGTGCTGCTGATGTATTGATGAATAAACGATTATTGACCTTTCTGATCAGAAACCTGCAGTGGCTCTCCGTTACAGAAAGCTCCCTTCCCCCTCCTCGCTGTAAACATCTTATCCTCGAGACAGCTGTAGACCACGCCGAACTCCACCTGACACCCAACACACGACGAGCACACACTGATGATACACCATGACACAAATTACAGTACTCTACAGTACACCATGAAACAGTGACATAAAGTACAGTACTCTACATTACACCATGAAACAGTGCAGTAAAGTACAGTACTCTACAGTACACCATGAAACAGTGTAGTAAAGTACAGTACTCTACAGTACACCATGAAACAGTGTAGTAAAGTACAATACACCATGAAACAGTGTAGTAAAGTACAGTACTCTACAGTACACCATGAAACAGTGTAGTAAAGTACAGTAATCTATAGTACACCATGAAACAGTGTAGTAAAGTACAGTACTCTACAGTACACCATGGAGGAGTGCAGTAAAGTACAGTACACCATGAAACAGTGTAGTAAAGTACAGTACTCTACAGTACACCATGGAGCAGTGCAGTAAAGTACAGTACTCTACAGTACACCATGAAACAGTGTAGTAAAGTACAGTTTTCTACAGTACATCATGAAACAGTGTAGTCAAGTACAGTACTCTACAGTATACCATGAAACAGTGTAGTAAAGTACAGTACTCTACAGTACACCATGAAACAGTGTAGTAAAGTACAGTTCTCTACAGTACATCATCAAACTGTAGTAAAGTACAGTACTCTACAGTACACCACGAACCGGCGTAGTAAAGTACAGTACTCTACAGCACACCATGAAACAGTGTAGTAAAGCAAAGTACTCTACAGTACACCATGAACCAGTGTAGTAAAGTACAGTTCTCTACAGTACACCATGAAGCAGTACAGTACTCTACAGTACACCATGAACCAGTGTAGTAAAGTACAGTAATCTATAGTACACCATGAAACAGTGTAGTAAAGTACAGTACTCTACAGTACACCATGAAACAGTGTAGTAAAGTACAGTACTCTACAGTACACCATGAACCAGTGTAGTAAAGTACAGTACACCATGAAACAGTGTAGTAAAGTACAGTACTCTACAGTATACCATGAAACAGTGTAGTAAAGTACAGTACTCTACAGTACACCATGAAGCAGTACAGTACTCTACAGTACACCATGAACCAGTGTAGTAAAGTACAGTACATTGTGAAACAGTGTAGTAAAGTACAGTACACCATGAAACAGTGTAGTAAAGTACAGTACTCCACAGTATACCATGAAACAGTGTAGTAAAGTACAGTACTCTACAGTACACCATGAAGCAGTACAGTACTCTACAGTACACCATGAAACAGTGTAGTAAAGTACAGTACTCTACAGTACACCATGAAACAGTGTAGTAAAGTACAGTACTCTACAGCACACCATGAAACAGTGTAGTAAAGTACAGTAAATCGTGAAACAGTGTAGTAAAGTACAGTACTCTACAGTACACCATGAAACAGTGTAGTAAAGTACAGTACTCCACAGTATACCATGAAACAGTGTAGTAAAGTACAGTACTCTACAGTACACCATGAAGCAGTACAGTACTCTACAGTACACCATGAACCAGTGTAGTAAAGTACAGTACTCTACAGTACACCATGAAACAGTGTAGTAAAGTACAGTAATCTATAGTACACCATGAACCAGTGTAGTAAAGTACAGTACTCTACAGTACACCATGAACCAGTGTAGTAAAGTACAGTACTCTACAGTACACCATGAAACAGTGTAGTAAAGTACAGTACACCATGAAACAGTGTAGTAAAGTACAGTACTCTACAGTACACCATGAAACAGTGTAGTAAAGTACAGTACACCATGAAACAGTGTAGTAAAGTACAGTACTCTACAGTACACCATGAAATAGTGTAGTAAAGTCCAGTTCTCTACAGTACACCATGAAGCAGTACTGTACTCTACAGTACACCATGAACCAGTGTAGTAAAGTACAGTACTCTACAGTACACCATGAACCAGTGTAGTAAAGTACAGTACTCTATAGTACACCATGAAACAGTTTAGTAAAGTACAGTACACCATGAAACAGTGTAGTAAAGTACAGTACTCTACAGCACACCATGAAACAGTGTAGTAAAGTACAGTACTCTACAGTACACCATGAAGCAGTGTAGTAAACTACAGTACACCATGAAACAGTGTAGTAAAGTACAGTACTCTACAGTACACCATGAAACAGTGTAGTAAAGTACAGTACACCATGAAACAGTGTAGTAAAGTACAGTACTCTACAGCACACCATGAAACAGTGTAGTAAAGTACAGTACTCTACAGTACACCATGAACCAGTGTAGTAAACTACAGTACACCATGAAACAGTGTAGTAAAGTACAGTACTCTACAGTACACCATGAACCAGTGTAGTAAAGTACAGTACACCATGAAACAGTGTAGTAAAGTACAGTACTCTACAGTACACCATGAAACAGTGTAGTAAAGTACAGTACTCTACAGTACACCATGAAACAGTGTAGTAAAGTACAGTACATCGTGAAACAGTGTAGTAAAGTACAGAACACCATGAAACAGTGTAGTAAAGTACAGTACTCTACAGTATACCATGAAACAGTGTAGTAAAGTACAGTACTCTACAGTACACCATGAAGCAGTACAGTACTCTACAGTACACCATGAAACAGTGTAGTAAAGTACAGTACTCTACAGTACACCATGAACCAGTGTAGTAAAGTACAGTACTCTACAGTACACCATGAAACAGTGTAGTAAAGTACAGTAATCTACAGTACACCATGAAACAGTGTAGTAAAGTACAGTACTCTACAGTACACCATGAACCAGTGTAGTAAAGTACAGTACTCTACAGTACACCATGAACCAGTGTAGTAAAGTACAGTACACCATGAACCAGTGTAGTAAAGTACAGTACTCTACAGTACACCATGAACCAGTGTTGTAAAGTACAGTACTCTACAGTACACCATGAAACAGTGTAGTAAAGTACAGTAATCTATAGTACACCATGAAACAGTGTAGTAAAGTACAGTAATCTATAGTACACCATGAAACAGTGTAGTAAAGTACAGTAATCTACAGTACACCATGAAACAGTGTAGTAAAGTACAGTACTCTACAGTACACCATGAACCAGTGTAGTAAAGTACAGTACTCTACAGTACACCATGAAACAGTGTAGTAAAGTACAGTAATCTATAGTACACCATGAAACAGTGTAGTAAAGTACAATAATCTACAGTACACCATGAACCAGTGTAGTAAAGTACAGTACTCTACAGTACACCATGAAACAGTGTAGTAAAGTACAGTAATCTACAGTACACCATGAAACAGTGTAGTAAAGTACAGTACTCTACAGTACACCATGAACCAGTGTAGTAAAGTACAGTACTCTACAGTACACCATGAACCAGTGTAGTAAAGTACAGTACACCATGAACCAGTGTAGTAAAGTACAGTACTCTACAGTACACCATGAACCAGTGTTGTAAAGTACAGTACTCTACAGTACACCATGAAACAGTGTAGTAAAGTACAGTAATCTATAGTACACCATGAAACAGTGTAGTAAAGTACAGTAATCTATAGTACACCATGAAACAGTGTAGTAAAGTACAGTAATCTACAGTACACCATGAAACAGTGTAGTAAAGTACAGTACTCTACAGTACACCATGAACCAGTGTAGTAAAGTACAGTACTCTACAGTACACCATGAAACAGTGTAGTAAAGTACAGTAATCTATAGTACACCATGAAACAGTGTAGTAAAGTACAATAATCTATAGTACACCATGAAACAGTGTAGTAAAGTACAGTACTCTACAGTACACCATGAACCAGTGTAGTAAAGTACAGTACTCTACAGTACACCATGAAACAGTGTAGTAAAGTACAGTAATCTACAGTACACCATGAAACAGTGTAGTAAAGTACAGTACTCTACAGTACACCATGAACCAGTGTAGTAAAGTACAGTAATCTATAGTACACCATGAAACAGTGTAGTAAAGTACAGTACACCATGAAACAGTGTAGTAAAGTACAGTACTCTACAGTACACCATGAAACAGTGTAGTAAAGTACAGTAATCTACAGTACACCATGAAACAGTGTAGTAAAGTACAGTACTCTACAGTACACCATGAACCAGTGTAGTAAAGTACAGTACTCTACAGTACACCATGAAACAGTGTAGTAAAGTACAGTAATCTATAGTACACCATGAAACAGTGTAGTAAAGTACAGTAATCTACAGTACACCATGAAACAGTGTAGTAAAGTACAGTACTCTACAGTACACCATGAAGCAGTACAGTACTCTACAGTACACCATGAACCAGTGTAGTAAAGTACAGTACTCTACAGTACACCATGAACCAGTGTAGTAAAGTACAGTACATCGTGAAACAGTGTAGTGAAGTACAGTACACCATGAAACAGTGTAGTTAAGTACAGTACTCCACAGTATACCATGAAACAGTGTAGTAAAGTACAGTACTCTACAGTACACCATGAAGCAGTACAGTACTCTACAGTACACCATGAAACAGTGTAGTAAAGTACAGTACTCTACAGTACACCATGAAACAGTGTAGTAAAGTACAGTAATCTATAGTACACCATGAAACAGTGTAGTAAAGTACAATAATCTATAGTACACCATGAAACAGTGTAGTAAAGTACAGTACTCTACAGTACACCATGAACCAGTGTAGTAAAGTACAGTACACCATGAAACAGTGTAGTAAAGTACAGTACTCTACAGTACACCATGAACCAGTGTAGTAAAGTACAGTACTCTACAGTACACCATGAAACAGTGTAGTAAAGTACAGTAATCTACAGTACACCATGAAACAGTGTAGTAAAGTACAGTACTCTACAGTACACCATGAACCAGTGTAGTAAAGTACAGTAATCTATAGTACACCATGAAACAGTGTAGTAAAGTACAGTACTCTATAGTACACCATGAAACAGTGTAGTAAAGTACAGTACACCATGAAACAGTGTAGTAAAGTACAGTACTCTACAGTACACCATGAAACAGTGTAGTAAAGTACAGTAATCTACAGTACACCATGAAACAGTGTAGTAAAGTACAGTACTCTACAGTACACCATGAACCAGTGTAGTAAAGTACAGTACTCTACAGTACACCATGAAACAGTGTAGTAAAGTACAGTAATCTATAGTACACCATGAAACAGTGTAGTAAAGTACAGTACTCTACAGTACACCATGAAACAGTGTAGTAAAGTACAGTAATCTACAGTACACCATGAAACAGTGTAGTAAAGTACAGTACTCTACAGTACACCATGAACCAGTGTAGTAAAGTACAGTACTCTACAGTACACCATGAAACAGTGTAGTAAAGTACAGTACTCTACAGTACACCATGAACCAGTGTAGTAAAGTACAGTACACCATGAAACAGTGTAGTAAAGTACAGTACTCTACAGTACACCATGAACCAGTGTAGTAAAGTACAGTACTCTACAGTACCCCATGAAGCAGTACAGTACTCTACAGTACACCATGAAACAGTGTAGTAAAGTACAGTACTCTACAGTACACCATGAACCAGTGTAGTAAAGTACAGTACATCGTGAAACAGTGTAGTGAAGTACAGTACACCATGAAACAGTGTAGTAAAGTACAGTACTCCACAGTATACCATGAAACAGTGTAGTAAAGTACAGTACTCTACAGTACCCCATGAAGCAGTACAGTACTCTACAGTACACCATGAACCAGTGTAGTAAAGTACAGTACTCTACAGTACACCATGAAACAGTGTAGTAAAGTACAGTACACCATGAAACAGTGTAGTAAAGTACAGTACTCTACAGCACACCATGAAACAGTGTAGTAAAGTACAGTACATCGTGAAACAGTGTAGTAAAGTACAGTACACCATGAAACAGTGTAGTAAAGTACAGTACTCTACAGTATACCATGAAACAGTGTAGTAAAGTACAGTACTCTACAGTACACCATGAAGCAGTACAGTACTCTACAGTACACCATGAACCAGTGTAGTAAAGTACAGTACTCTACAGTACACCATGAAACAGTGTAGTAAAGTACAGTAATCTATAGTACACCATGAAACAGTGTAGTAAAGTACAGTACTCTATAGTACACCATGAAACAGTGTAGTAAAGTACAGTACACCATGAAACAGTGTAGTAAAGTACAGTACTCTACAGTACACCATGAAACAGTGTAGTAAAGTACAGTACTCTATAGCACACCATGAAACAGTGTAGTAAAGTACAGTACTCTACAGTACACCATGAACCGGTGTAGTAAACTACAGTACACCATGAAACAGTGTAGTAAAGTACAGTACTCTACAGTACACCATGAACCAGTGTAGTAAAGTACAGTACACCATGAAACAGTGTAGTAAAGTACAGTACTCTACAGTACACCATGAAACAGTGTAGTAAAGTACAGTACTCTACAGTATACCATGAAACAGTGTAGTAAAGTACAGTACTCTACAGTACACCATGAAGCAGTACAGTACTCTACAGTACACCATGAAACAGTGTAGTAAAGTACAGTACTCTACAGTACACCATGAACCAGTGTAGTAAAGTACAGTACACCATGAAACAGTGTAGTAAAGTACAGTACTCTACAGTACACCATGAAACAGTGTAGTAAAGTACAGTACATCGTGAAACAGTGTAGTAAAGTACAGTACACCATGAAACAGTGTAGTAAAGTACAGTATGTAGCTTTTATAAACTGACCTGTTTGTTGACAGAGAATCCGATAGAAACAGCAATAAAAGGAAACCTGTCAGAGACATTAAATAGGAATATATTTTTAATAGTTCATGTGTTCATATTTGTGTTCACTGTCTAACTTCAAGTTTGTTTACCTGTAAACAACAACTTTTGGATTGCTTTATCGTGAAGACATGATTGAGTCAGCTGATTATTAGTAATACATTTATAATCATCAGTAATGATGTCATCAAACTAACTCACGCGTGAACAAAGTTAGTTGTCCCGTCGATGGGATCGATGATCCAGGTGGGCTCATCAGTCAGAACACAAGGTTCACCTTCAGCCACAGACTCCTCCCCTATGAACCTGACACACACACACACTGTGTATTTACTGTTTGAATAAAATAAGAAAATAACAAAAGTTGTTTTTATTTGATGAAAGTCTGTTACCTGTGTGTTTGTGTGTGTGTCTGATCCTTACCTGTGTGTTTGTTACCTCTGTGTTTGTGTGTGTGTCTGATCCTTACCTGTGTGTTTGTTACCTCTGTGTTTGTGTGTGTGTGTGTGTGTCTGATCCTTACCTGTGTGTGGGGTATTTCTCCTTCACTGATTGGATGATGAGTTTTTCTACCTTCTGATCCGTTTGTGTCACCAAATCAACCGACGAACTCTTCGTCATGACCGTCCTGTCGCCCTTCAGAGCCTCACGCACCACCTGATCAACACACCAGTACACCTGATCAACACACCAGTACACCTCTCCCTCTGTCTCTCTCCCTCTGTCTGTCTCTCTCCCTCTGTCTCTCTCTCCCTCTCCCTGTCTCCCTCTGTCTCTCTCCCTCTCTCTCCCTGTCTCTCTCCCTCTGTCTCTGTTTCTCTCTCTCTCTCTGTCTGTCTCTCTCCCTCTGTCTCTCTCTCCCTCTCCCTGTCTCCCTCTGTCTCTCTCCCTCTCTCTCCCTGTCTCTCTCCCTCTGTCTCTGTTTCTCTCTCTCTCTCTGTCTGTCTCTCTCTGTTTCTCTCTCTCTCTCTCTCTGTTTCTCTCTCTCTGTCTCTCTCTCTCTGTTTCTCTCTGTCTCTCTCTCTGTTTCTCTCTCTGTTTCTCTCTCTCTCTCTGTTTCTCTCTCTGTCTCTCTCTCTGTTTCTCTCTGTTTCTCTCTCTCTGTCTCTCTCTCTCTGTTTCTCTCTCTGTCTCTCTCTCTCTCTCTCTCTGTTTCTCTCTCTCTGTCTCTCTCTGTCTCTCTCTCTCTCACTCACTCACTGACCTCTCCGGCTCGGCGGGCTGCAGCGACCCCGTGGTCCATGGCGTTCTGCCAGAGGTCAGCCATGTTGTAGGAGCAGCTCCTTATATGGGCGTGAAACTGCAGTAGAAGAGAGTGATGATGTCATGGCTGAGTGCTGAGCTGAAACATCGTCTCGTGAAGTTTAAATAAAGTTTGAAAAAAAGTGACAGGCTGATGCGTGTGGACGCTGATGACCTCATGACGGAGGGAAAATGGTTAAAGTGGCGGCGCCAGCTCGGTTCACGTCACTACGTATCCCAGCATGCTTAGAGCAGCGTATATACTCCAGGGGGCGGGACTAAGAAGCAGGATTTGGGGTTACAGGTCACTTCAGGGTTAACTCTGGGTGGTTAGGTGGTTCATTTGTTACCTGGGTATATCGCCATGGTAACCTATGCTGCACACCTAACCTGCTCCAGGTTATGTTGGAGAGATCAACCTGTGGAAGTCTCCGCCCACTGACCAATCAGATGTCTTGATGGAGAGGGGGGAGGAGTCCTGTATAATAACATTATAGTCTGTAAAGTGATGAACTGAAATCATCGTTCATCCTTCAACAGAGTAAAAAAAGTGTTTTTAAGATGTTAAATGATGAATATCTTTTACTCACAAACTCAACTACAAGGTCATATGAAGCTAGCTCCACCCCTTTTCTCTCTCTCTTAATTATCATGACTGTTAATCACGCTCTCTGGTGTTAGTGGATCTGGACCCACAGAGACCCTGGACCCACAGAGACCCTGGTGTTAGTGGATCTGGACTCACAGAGACACTGGACCCACAGAGACCCTGGTGTTAGTGGATCTGGACCCACAGAGACCCTGGACCCACAGAGACCCTGGTGTTAGTGGATCTGGACTCACAGAGACACTGGACCCACAGAGACCCTGGTGTTAGTGGATCTGGACCCACAGAGACCCTGGTGTTAGTGGATCCGGACCCACAGAGACCCTGGTGTTAGTGGATCTGGACCCTAGTGATGTTACGTTTGACACCGAGGCTTTGAAGCGTGTGTCGAGTAGGAGGGGCTTTTCTAGCCGAGGCCCCGTATCGAGGCTCGTGTCATTTTCAGAGAAGCGCGTCATCGATGACAAACGAGGCCTCACTTCGAGTAGAACTACGTCATTGATTTGTTTGTGTTTCGGGTTGTGGATAAAAGGAAGCGAAACCCACTTGTCATGTCTCCTCGTGAGTTTGCGTTAGTTGGTTGTTGAGAGTTGGAGTTTTGGTTGGAGAAATGGAGCCTGTGAGAAAGAGGAAAACGTCTCCTGTTTGGGAGCATTTTGAGTTATCATCTCCCAATAAGGTAAACGTTAAAACAAGACATTTATTTGCTGGTATCAGGAATCGAACCCAAGCCTCTATGTAAATGTGGCATTGCCATAACCATTATGCTACAAAGCTTTCATGTATTGCCACACTGAATCTCTTCCATTAGTTTTTACTATTTCCGTCACTATCATCATTATCTGTGTTTATTATCGATGGCTTATTATTTTGATTTGAAGGTGAAGTGCTTTAAGTGCTTTAAGGAGCTTTCAATCTTCCTTTTTTCCTGGACTTGTAGTTAACACAGATCCTCAAACTTGTTGAACAATAGATTTATATATATTATTGTTTCATAGGCTATATCTTGATAGGAAATCATAAAAAAAGATCACCGAATGATAATATGATTATATTAACTAAGGTATGTTATAAAGTAATATCACGTGAATCCTTATTGGTTACCGCAGTAGAACAATTTGCTATAACATGTCAGTAATGCAATGGCATGTCATGTGATCAATAATAATTTGGCTGCTCTAAATTGTTTTGACCAGTAGGTGTCACTAGTGTACACTGTGTTAAATGAGGCCTCGAGTAATGAATCTATTTGCGATACAATTGGCTGGAAAGCCTCATTTCGCCATCACTACTGGACCCACAGAGACACTGGTGTTAGTGGATCTGGACCCACAGAGACCCTGGTGTTAGTGGATCTTAACCCACAGAGACCCTGGTGTTAGTGGATCTGGACTCACAGAGACTCTGGTGTTAGTGGATCTGGACTCACAGAGACTCTGGTGTTAGTGGATCTGGACTCAAACACACTCTGACAGCTCCGTTATTTCCTCCAAGGCATGACGTAACAACAACAACAACAACAACAACATAAATCTCACCTGCGCGCAGTCTGACGACAATCTGCTGCAGCGACTTAGCGGCTCCGCTCACTTCCGGGTTCCCTTCCTCTTCTTCTTCTTCGTGTCTTTTTCTTCTTCGTGTGTTTTGGCGGATTGCTATCTTAACGTACAGGCGCATACCGCCACCTACTGTCCCGGAGTGTTAAGAAGAAAATATTAGATAACAATAAAAACAATAATAATAATTATACTAATACTACTAATAACAATAATAATAATAACAACAATAATAATAACAACAGCAATAATAATAATAATTATTATAATAATAACAATAATAATAACAACAGCAATAATAATAATAATTATTATTATAATAACAATAATAATAATAACAACAGCAATAATAATAATAACAATAATTATTATTGTTATAATAACAACAACAATAATCATTATTATTATTATAATAACAATAACAATAATAATAACAATAATAATTATTATTATAATAACAACAACAACAATAATAACAATAATAATTATAATAATTATAATAATAACAATAATAATAATAATAATTATTATTATTATAACAACAACAACAATAATAATAACTTTATAGATAATAATTATTATTATAATAACAACAATAATAATAACAATAATTATTATTATTATAATAATAATAATAGCAACAATAATAATAATTATTATTATAATAACAACAACAATAATAATAACAATAATAATAATAATTATTATTATAATAACAACAATACTAATTATTATTATTATAATAACAATACTAATAATAATAACAATAATAGTAATTATTATTATTAATAATAATAACAACAATAATAAGGGGGGGGGGTGTAGATGGAGCACTGAGGGAATGCTACTTTCAGAATCATGCTATTTTTAGAAAACATCAACCCTGCCTTTAAGTCTCTCCATGTTTGTTGTCTTTAGTATTC
The DNA here is from genome assembly GCF_963584025.1 of Labrus mixtus. NCBI lineage: Eukaryota > Metazoa > Chordata > Actinopteri > Labriformes > Labridae > Labrus > Labrus mixtus. The sequence goes on along the minus strand of NC_083619.1, from coordinate 31,103,874 downwards.
TGCAGTACGATTTATCCTTACCGTCCTTGTTATAGTTTTTCTGCCAGAGTTCAGATATTTGAATGATTTATTTTCTGTTCTGTTCCACTCTAAGAGCTCCTTCAGCTGCCATTCCCCTTCTACTCTGTGCTGGTCCCCACTCAAATTCTACATCTACAACATAGACTGTAAATGTTACTGAAGCCTGAGTCACCCGTCTGCTCCTGCAGGGGGCGCTGGAGTCCCATCGATGGCGGTCTCCATGCTGGAAATGCTGTCTCAGTCTAACTTTCAGTCAACCTAACGACAGGCTGAGAGCTGGAGCTGAGGCGGGTTTTAAACCTCCTGACAAACCATTACACCGCGCCCACCTGTCAATCAGGTCAGCTACACGCCTTATTGTGAATAACTCTTATCCTTCATCAAATCAAAACTGATGAGTCATCAAAACATTCACCCCCCGTACAGTGTGTGTCCATCGAGACATGAGCTAATCACACCTATTTGGTTTTTTGAACCAGGCTGTAAACATGTTAATCTCTGCTGTAAAAACAGACTTTTTAGAATGAATGAGTCGACAATTTTGCTGCTTTTCACATTTTTATTCTTCTCAAACTTTATCAGCAGCTCAACGTTCTGCACAAACGCTTCAATCACACTTGTTGTCAGCTGACCTACACTCCATTCGCTCCGCAGACACACCTGCAGGGGTCCTCATCGTCACGGCGACATGGAAACGCCTGAATGACATGAGCGATGCTATTGGCCACAGCTGGGGAGCTGGCAGCGATGACTCTCCTGGACATCATGTCAAAGTCTGAGCCTGACGAGACATACCCACATATTTATGAAGGACACGCCCCTCAACAGGTACCCCCAGGTAATACAGGACATCATCAGTCAGATACCAACCGTCAGTATCCATGACAACACCTCCTGCCTCCTGGACAATGATGGCGGAGGCAGCAATGTCCCAACAGTGCATCCCGATGTGATAATAAGCATCAGCTCCACCCGTTGCCACCTGACACATATCGACCGCCGCCGTCCCCATCGCACGAACACTGGAACATGCAAAACATCAGGAAAACTGGCAAAACATCTGGCAAAACATCAGACAAACATCTGGCAAAACATCAGACAAACTTCAGACAAACATCTGGCAAAACATCAAACAAACTTCAGACAAACATCAGACAAACATTTGTCAAAACATCAGACAAACATTAGACAAACATCTGGCAAAACATCAGACAAACATCTGGCAAAACATCGGGCAAAACATCAGACAAACATCGGATAAACTTCAGACAAACATCTGGCAAAACATCAAACTTCAGACAAACATCAGACAAACATCTGGCAAAACATCAGACAAACATCTGGCAAAACATCTGGCAAAACTTCAGACAAACATCTGGCAAAACATCAAACTTCAGACAAACATCAGACAAACATCTGGCAAAACATCAGACAAACATCTGGCAAAACATCTGGCAAAACTTCAGACAAACATCTGGCAAAACATCAGACAAACATCTGGCAAAACATCAGACAAACTTCAGACAAAACATCAGACAAATGTCAGACAAACATCTGGCAAAACATCAGACAAACATCTGGCTAAAGATCAGACAAACATCTGGCAAAACATCAGACAAACATCTGGCAAAACATCAGACAAACATCTGGCAAAACATCTGGCAAAACATCAGGCAAACATCTGGCAAAACATCAGACAAACATCTGGCAAAACATCAGACAAACATCTGGCTAAAGATCAGACAAACATCTGGCAAAACATCTGGCAAACATCTGGCAAAACATCTGGCAAACCATCAGACAAACATCTGGCAAAACATCTGGTAAAACATCAGACAAACATCTGGCAAAACATTAGACAAACATCTGGCAAAACATCAGACAAACATCTGGCAAAACATCGGGCAAAACATCAGACAAACATCGGATAAACTTCAGACAAACATCTGGCAAAACATCAAACATCTGGCAAAACATCAGACAAACATCTGGCAAAACATCAGACAAACATCTGGCAAAACATCAGACAAACATCTGGCAAAACATCAGACAAACTTCAGACAAAACATCAGACAAATGTCAGACAAACATCTGGCAAAACATCAGACAAACATCTGGCTAAAGATCAGACAAACATCTGGCAAAACATCAGACAAACATCTGGCAAAACATCAGACAAACATCTGGCAAAACATCTGGCAAAACATCAGGCAAACATCTGGCAAAACATCAGACAAACATCTGGCAAAACATCAGACAAACATCTGGCAAAACATCAGACAAACTTCAGACAAAACATCAGACAAATGTCAGACAAACATCTGGCAAAACATCAGACAAACATCTGGCTAAAGATCAGACAAACATCTGGCAAAACATCAGACAAACATCTGGCAAAACATCAGACAAACATCTGGCAAAACATCTGGCAAAACATCAGGCAAACATCTGGCAAAACATCAGACAAACATCTGGCAAAACATCAGACAAACATCTGGCAAAACATCAGACAAACTTCAGACAAAACATCAGACAAATGTCAGACAAACATCTGGCAAAACATCAGACAAACATCTGGCTAAAGATCAGACAAACATCTGGCAAAACATCAGACAAACATCTGGCAAAACATCAGACAAACATCTGGCAAAACATCTGGCAAAACATCAGGCAAACATCTGGCAAAACATCAGACAAACATCTGGCAAAACATCAGACAAACATCTGGCAAAACATCAGACAAACATCTGGCTAAAGATCAGACAAACATCTGGCAAAACATCAGACAAACATCTGGCAAAACATCTGGCAAACATCTGGCAAAACATCTGGCAAACCATCAGACAAACATCTGGCAAAACATCTGGTAAAACATCAGACAAACATCTGGCAAAACATCAGACAAACATCTGGCAAAACATCAGACAAACATCTGGCAAAACATCAGACAAACTTCAGACAAAACATCAGACAAATGTCAGACAAACATCTGGCAAAACATCAGACAAACATCTGGCTAAAGATCAGACAAACATCTGGCAAAACATCAGACAAACATCTGGCAAAACATCAGACAAACATCTGGCAAAACATCAGACAAACATCTGGCAAAACATCTGGCAAAACATCAGGCAAACATCTGGCAAAACATCAGACAAACATCTGGCAAAACATCAGACAAACATCTGGCAAAACATCAGACAAACATCTGGCTAAAGATCAGACAAACATCTGGCAAAACATCAGACAAACATCTGGCAAAACATCTGGCAAACATCTGGCAAAACATCTGGCAAACCATCAGACAAACATCTGGCAAAACATCTGGTAAAACATCAGACAAACATCTGGCAAAACTTCAGACAAACATTTGACAAAACATCAGACAAACATCTGGCAAAACATCTGGCAAACCATCAGACAAACATCTGGCAAAACGTCTGGCAAAACATCAGACAAACATCTGGCAAAACATCAGACAAACATCTGGCTAAAGATCAGACAAACATCTGGCAAAACATCAGACAAACATCTGGCAAAACATCTGGCAAACATCTGGCAAAACATCTGGCAAACCATCAGACAAACATCTGGCAAAACATCTGGTAAAACATCAGACAAACATCTGGCAAAACTTCAGACCAACATCTGGCAAAACATCTGGCAAACCATCAGACAAACATCTGGCAAAACGTCTGGTAAAACATCAGACAAACATCTGGCAAAACATCTGGTAAAACATCAGACAAACATCTGGCAAAATACCAGACAAACATCTGGCAAAACATTAGACAAACATCTAGCAAAACATCTGGCAAAACATCAGACAAACAGCTGGCAAAACAGCTGGCAAAACATCAGACAAACATCTGGCAAAACATCAGACAAACATCTGGCAAAACATCAGACAAACATCTGGCAAAACATCTGGCAACGACACACACATTCTGAAGATGTATGAACAAACAGTGTAAAACGCAGGAGAGTCATAGTGGTGTTGCTACCCGTGAACAGGAAGTTGGAGCAGCCTGAAGATGTTGGAGGTCATGGTGGACAGGGAGAGGTCGTCACGTTCTGCCCCGATCTCCGTCACCACCACACACCTGCTGACATCTGATTGGAGGAGACAGGACAGTCAGAAAAGTCACCTCACGTGTGTGATGTCACGTATGTGTGATGTCACATGTGTGTGATGTCACGTGTGTGTGATGTCACGTATGTGTGATGTCACGTGTGTGATGTCACGTGTGTGTGATGTCACCTTCCTGTCCTGAGGCGTGCAGCGCTTCTCCGTTCACAAATGCTCCTTTTCCTCTCTGAGCGTAGAACATTTTGTCCTCCATGCAGCTGTAAACCACGCCAAACTCCGTCTGACAAAAAGAGCCAACAACAACACGTCAAGTCGCTGAGCTCCGCCCCCTGCTGACCTATGACCTGTATCTGGACGGCGAGTTTACCTGCTTGTTGACGGTGAAAGCGATGGAGATGGCCACAAATGGAAACCTGTCAGGAGAAAAAACAAACAGTTCAGCAGGTGTAACCTTCCTGTCTGTGACATCACAGTGTGGGCGGAGCCACGCCCCTCACCTGTGTACAAAGTTCACAGTCCCATCAATGGGGTCGATGATCCAGGTGGGGCTGTCGGTCAGCTCCAGACGCTCACCTGCCGCCACTGACTCCTCCCCTATGAACCTGAGGGTCACAGGTCAGAGGTCACCTTCTATCTAATTACTCCCTATCTGCTGTCCAATCAGAATCATTACACTGTGATGTACCAGCTGCTAAGTAAGTGTTCTAAGAAGAACCCGAAAAGTCCTGGTCTGTGGTCATTCTGTTCCTTAACTGCTTTCATCAGTAGAAAACAGTAGAACTCAATAGAACACAAAAGAACATGGTAGAACACAATAGAACACAAAAGAACACAGTAGAACACAGGAGACCACAAAAGCACACAGTAGAACACAGGACAACACAATAGAACACAGTAGAACACAATAGAACACCATAGAACATAAAAGCACACAGTAGAACACAATAGAACACAAAAGAACACAGTAGAACACAATTGAACACAGTAGAACACATGAGAACACAATAGAACACAGTAGAACACAATAGAAGACAATAGAAGACAATAGAACACAGGAGAACACAAAAGAACACAGTAGAACACAATAGAACACAGTAGAACACAGTAGAACACAATAGAACACAGTAGAACACAGTAGAACACATGAGAACACAGTAGAACACAGTAGAACACAATAGAACACAGGAGAACACAATAGAACACAGTAGAACACAAAAGAACACAGTAGTACACAATAGAACTCAATAGAACACAGGACAACACAGTAGAACACAGTAGAACACAATAGAACACAATAGAACAGGAGAACACAGTAGAACAGGAGAACACAATAGAATACAATAGAACACAACAGAACACAAAAGAACACAGTAGAACACAATAGAACACAATAGAACACAGTAGAACACAATAGAACACAGAGAACACAGGAGAACACAATAGAACACAGTAGAATACAATAGAACACAGTAGAACACAATAGAACACAGTAGAACAGGAGAACACAATAGAATACAATAGAACACAAAAGAACACAGTAGAACACAATAGAACACAAAAGAACACAGTAGAACACAATAGAACACAGTAGAACACAGGAGAACACAATAGAACACATGAGAACACAATAGAACACAGGAGAACACAATAGAACACAGTAGAACACAAAAGAACACAGTAGTACACAATAGAACTCAATAGAACACAGGACAACATAGTAGAACACAGTAGAACACAATAGAACACAGTAGAACAGGAGAACACAGGAGAACACAATAGAATACAATAGAACACAGTAGAACACAATAGAACACAAAAGAACACAGTAGAACACAATAGAATACAATAGAACACAAAAGAACACAATAGAACACAGGAGAACACAATAGAACACAGTAGAATACAATAGAACTCAATAGAACACAGGAGAACACAATAGAACACAGTAGAACACAGTAGAACAGGAGAACACAGTAGAACACAGGAGAACACATTAGAATAGGAGAACACAATAGAATACAATAGAACACAAAAGAACACAGTAGAACACAATGGAACACAGTAGAACACAGGAGAACAGGAAAACACGTTAGAACAGGAGAACACAATAAAATACAATAGAACACAGTAGAACACAATAGAACAGGAGAACACAGTAGAACACAGTAGAACACAGGAGAACACATTAGAACAGGAGAACACAGTAGAACACAATAGAACACAAAAGAACACAAAAGAACACAAAAGAACACAGGAGAACACAGGAGAACACAATAGAACACAGTAGAACTCAGTAGAACACAATAGAACACAGTAGAACACAAAAGAACACAGTAGAACACAGTAGAACACAATAGAAGACAGTAGAACACAAAAGAACACAGTAGAACACAATAGAACACAAAAGGCCACAGTAGAACACAATAGAACATGAACGAACACAGTAGAACACAATAGAACACAAAAGAACACAATAGAACACAGTAGAACACAATAGAACACATTAGAACAGGAGAACACATTAGAACAGGAGAACACAATAAAATACAATAGAACACAGTAGAACACAATAGAACACAAAAGAACACAATAAAATACAATAGAACACAGTAGAACACAATAGAACACAAAAGAACACAGTAGAACACAATAGAAGACAAAAGGCCACAGTAGAACACAATAGAACACAAACGAATACAGTAGAACACAATAGAACACGATAGAACACAGTAGAACACAAAAGAACATAGTAGAACACAGTAGAACACAAAAGAACACAGTAGAACACAGTAGAACACAATAGAACACAGTAGAACACAGGAGAACACATTAGAACACAGTAGAATACAATAGAACTCAATAGAACACAGGAGAACACAATAAAACACAGTAGAACACGAGAACACAATAGAACACAAAAGAACACAAAAGAAAACAGTAGAACACAGTAGAACACAATAGAACACAAAATAATACAATATAACACAATAGAACCCAGTAGAACTCAGTAGAACACAGGAGAACACAAAAGAACACAGTAGAACACAGGAAAACACAATAGAACACAGGAGAATACAGGAGAACACAGTAGAACACATTAGAACAGGAGAACACATTAGAACTCAGTAGAACACAGTAGAACAGGAGAACACAGTAGAACACAGCAGAACAGGAGAACACATTAGAACACAGTAGAACACAGGAGAACAGGAGAACACAACAGAACACAGGAGAACACATTAGAACACAGTAGAACTCAGTAGAACACAGTAGAACAGTAGAACACAGTCGGACCTGTGATCTGGGTATTTGTTCCTGATGGCAGAGATGAGGATCTTCTCGACTTGTTGATCCGTTTCTGTCACCAGATCAGCCGGAGAACTTTTAAGCTTCACATCTTTCTGCTGCTGGAACGCCAACAGAACCACCTGGAACACACGCTCAGGTATCAGTCCAAGTAGAACACATTAAAACACATTAGAACACAGGAACAAGGACATCATCAAGATCTCATTAGAACACAGGAACAAGGACATCATCAGGATCTCATTAAAACACAGGAACAAGGACATCATCAAGAGCTCATTAGAACACAGGAACAAGGACATCATCAAGATCTCATTAGAACACAGGAACAAGGACATCATCAAGATCTCATTAGAACACAGGAACAAGGACATCATCAAGAGCTCATTAGAACACAGGAACAAGGACATCATCAAGATCTCAGGACCAGATTGGAAAAGCATATAACGCATCCTAACCCACTTTATTTTTCATACCTATTTATATTCAAACAGGAGCAGTCAAACAGGAGCAATCAAACAGGAGCAGTCAAACAGGAGCAATCAAACAGGAGCAGTCAAACAGAAGCAGTCAAACAGGAGCAATCAAACAGGAGCAATAGAACAGGAGCAATCAAACAGGAGCAATAGAACAGGAGCAGTCAAACAGGAGCAATAGAACAGGAGCAATAGAACAGGAGCAATAGAACAGGATCAGTCAAACAGGAGCAGTCAAACAGGAGCAGTCAAACAGGAGCAATCAAACAGGAGCAATCAAACAGGAGCAATAGAACAGGAGCAATAGAACAGGAGCAGTCAAACAGGAGCAATAGAACAGGAGCAATAGAACAGGAGCAATAGAACAGGATCAGTCAAACAGGAGCAGTCAAACAGGAGCAGTCAAACAGGAGCAATCAAACAGGAGCAATCAAACAGGATCAATAGAACAGGAGCAATAGAACAGGAGCAGTCAAACAGGAGCAATAGAACAGGAGCAATCAAACAGGAGCAATAGAACAGGAGCAATAGAACAGGAGCAATAGAACAGGAGCAATAGAACAGGGGATCTAATTGGCTGAATGTCAGTGTGGTGCTGCTGAAAGACAGCTCACTCTTGGAGCTGTCTTGTCTGTAATGTGACTATTGTTTGGGGTAAAATAAATTCAAATCAAATAATTGAAAAAAAAGAAACTTACTGCCGACTAAGCATTTTTTTCGCACAGTGACATCACAGTGATGTGTCGTCTGATTGGTCGACAGGGTTTGAAGGAATGAAAGAGTTGAGCTGCTTTAAGATAAAAACTTTAAATTAAATAAAGAAGGATTCAGATGATTTTATTTAAGGCTGTTACACCTTTTAATAAAGCTCTCTGACCCCTGAACGCTGCGCTGTGATTGGTTGGTGCGTCTCTTACCTCACTGGCCTGTTTGGCAATAGAGATACCGAAGTTCAGACAGTTGGTCCAGTCAGCCATGATGGTGATATGATGATGACGAAGGTGAGGAGTGGAAAATGTGTAGAGTGAGACCTCCTGTCAGAGAAAAAGACTATCATCAGAGAGAGAGAGAGAGAGAGATGAGGGGCGAGAGAGGAAGAGGAAATGACCGATCAATAGAAGAGAGCGAGAGAGATGAGGGGCGAGAGAGGAAGAGGAAACGACCGATCAATAGAAGAGAGAGAGAGAGATGAGGGGCGAGAGAGGAAAGGAAACGACCGATAAATAGAAGAGAGAGAGAGAGATGAGGGGCGAGAGAGGAAAGGAAACGACCGATAAATAGAAGAGAGCGAGAGAGATGAGGGGCGAGAGAGGAAGTAGGAAGTAGAAACCAGTAGAAGTAGAAGGAGTGCGTTCGTACCTGAGTGTCGGTGGGTTTCTGAAGAAATGAATTTCTCTGAAGTTTTTCCTCTTTTATTGAGACAAACAGCCAATCAGAGCTTAGGACCCGCCTCCCTGAAACACAAGCAGCCAATGGCAGCCCTCCCCATCCTTCATCAGAACTCCTCCTCACAGTCAAACAAAGAAAAGATGAGATTAAATTGTTTACATTCATATCTTATCAAAACAGAAGGTTTTATTTTACTCTTTGTGATGTCATGGTCGCCACAGGTCAAAGGTCATCAGGTCACGAGCGGCATGCGGCATGCGGCAGAT
>NC_083619.1:31009326-31089326 GCF_963584025.1 Labrus mixtus | reverse complement strand
TGTATGTGTCTGTGTGTGTCTGTATGTGTCTGTGTGTCTGTACGTGTCTGTATGTGTCTGTATGTGTGTCTGTATGTGTGTCTGTATGTGTCTGTATGTGTCTGTATGTGTCTGTGTGTGTCTGTATGTGTGTGTATGTGTCTGTATGTGTCTGTGTGTGTCTGTGTGTGTGTCTCTGTGTGTCTGTATGTGTGTCTCTGTGTGTCTGTATGTGTCTGTGTGTCTGTATGTGTGTCTGTATGTGTCTGTGTGTGTCTGTGTGTGTCTGTATGTGTCTGTATGTGTCTGTGTGTGTCTCTGTGTGTCTGTATGTGTCTGTATGTGTGTCTCTGTGTGTCTGTATGTGTCTGTGTGTCTGTATGTGGGTCTGTATGTGTCTGTATGTGTGTCTGTATGTGTCTGTGTGTGTCTGTATGTGTCTGTATATGTCTGTGTGTCTGTGTGTGTCTGTGTGTGTCTGTGTGTGTCTGTATGTGTCTGTATGTGTCTGTATGTGTCTGTATGTGTCTGTGTGTGTCTGTATGTGTCTGTATGTGTCTGTATGTGTCTTTATGTGTCTGTATGTGTCTGTATGTGTCTGTATGTGTGTCTGTATGTGTCTGTGTGTCTGTATGTGTGTCTGTATGTGTCTGTCTGTATGTGTCTATATGTGTCTGTATGTGTGTCTGTGTGTGTCTGTATGTGTCTGTGTGTCTGTATGTGTGTCTGTATGTGTCTGTATGTGTCTGTGTGTGTCTGTATGTGTCTGTATGTGTGTCTGTATGTGTCTGTATGTGTGTCTGTATGTGTCTGTGTGTGTCTGTATGTGTCTGTCTGTATGTGTCTGTGTGTGTCTGTATGTGTCTGTGTCTGTCTGTATGTGTCTGTCTGTATGTGTCTGTGTGTGTGTCTGTGTATGTGTCTGTGTATGTGTCTGTGTGTGTCTGTGTGTGTGTGTCTGTGTGTGTCTGTGTGTGTATGTATGTGTCTGTATGTGTCTGTATGTGTCTGTGTGTGTCTGTGTGTGTCTGTATGTGTCTGTATGTGTCTGTATGTGTCTCTGTGTGTCTGTGTCTGTATGTGTCTGTATGTGTGTGTGTGTGTCTGTATGTGTCTGTATGTGTCTGTGTCTGTATGTGTCTGTATGTTTGTATGTGTGTCTGTATGTGTGTCTGTATGTGTCTGTATGTGTCTGTATGTGTCTGTGTGTGTCTGTATGTGTCTGTGTGTCTGTATGTGTCTGTATGTGTGTCTGTATGTGTGTGTGTGTGTCTATATGTGTCTGTATGTGTCTGTATGTGTCTGTGTGTGTCTGTGTGTGTGTCTCTGTGTGTCTGTATGTGTGTCTCTGTGTGTCTGTATGTGTCTGTGTGTCTGTATGTGTGTCTGTATGTGTCTGTGTGTGTCTGTATGTGTCTGTATGTGTCTGTGTGTGTGTCTCTGTGTGTCTGTATGTGTCTGTATGTGTGTCTCTGTGTGTCTGTATGTGTCTGTGTGTCTGTATGTGGGTCTGTATGTGTCTGTATGTGTGTCTGTATGTGTCTGTGTGTGTATGTGTGTCTGTGTGTCTCTGTGTGTGTCTGTATGTGTCTGTGTGTGTGTATGTGTGTCTGTATGTGTCTGTGTGTGTCTGTATGTGTCTGTATGTGTGTCTCTGTGTGTCTGTATGTGTCTGTGTGTCTGTTTGTGTGTCTGTATGTGTCTGTATGTGTCTGTATGTGTGTCTGTATGTGTCTGTCTGTATGTGTCTGTATGTGTCTGTATGTGTCTGTCTGTATGTGTCTGTGTGTGTCTGTATGTGTCTGTATGTGTCTGTATGTGTGTCTGTATGTGTCTGTCTGTATGTGTCTGTGTCTGTCTGTATGTGTCTGTCTGTATGTGTCTGTGTGTGTGTCTGTGTATGTGTCTGTGTATGTGTCTGTGTGTGTCTGTGTGTGTGTGTCTGTGTGTGTCTGTGTGTATGTGTCTGTATGTGTCTGTATGTGTCTGTGTGTGTCTGTGTGTGTATGTGTCTGTTTGTGTCTGTGTGTGTCTGTGTGTGTCTGTGTGTGTATGTGTCTGTGTCTGTATGTATGTGTCTGTGTGTGTCTGTGTATGTGTCTGTGTGTGTCTGTATGTGTCTGTGTATGTGTCTGTGTGTGTATGTGTCTGTGTCTGTATGTATGTGTCTGTGTGTGTCTGTATGTGTCTGTATGTGTCTGTGTGTGTGTGTGTCTGTGTGTGTCTGTGTGTGTCTGTGTGTGTGTCTGTGTGTGTGTGTGTCTGTGTGTGTCTGTATGTGTCTGTGTGTGTCTGTGTGTGTCTGTATGTCTGTGTGTGTGTGTGTGTCTGTATGTGTCTGTATGTGTCTGTGTGTGTCTGTGTGTGTCTGTGTGTGTCTGTGTGTGTGTGTCTGTATGTGTCTGTATGTGTCTGTGTGTGTCTGTGTGTGTGTGTCTGTATGTGTCTGTGTGTGTCTGTGTGTGTCTGTATGTGTGTGTCTGTGTGTGTGTGTCTGTATGTGTCTGTGTGTGTCTGTGTGTGTGTGTGTCTGTGTGTGTCTGTGTGTGTCTGTGTATGTGTATGTATGTGTGTGTGTGTCTGTGTGTGTATGTGTGTGTCTGTGTGTGTCTGTATGTGTCTGTATGTGTCTGTGTGTGTCTGTGTGTGTCTGTGTGTGTATGTGTGTGTCTGTATGTGTCTGTATGTGTGTCTGTGTGTGTCTGTATGTGTCTGTATGTGTGTCTGTGTGTGTGTGTGTATGTGTCTGTATGTGTCTGTATGTGTCTGTGTGTGTCTGTGTGTGTCTGTATGTGTCTGTGTGTGTCTGTGTGTGTCTGTATGTGTCTGTGTGTGTCTGTGTGTGTCTGTGTGTGTCTGTATGTGTGTCTGTATGTGTGTCTGTATGTCTGTGTGTGTCTGTGTATGTGTCTCTGTGTGTGTGTATGTGTATGTGTCTCTGTGTGTGTGTGTGTGTGTGTGTGTGTATGTGTCTGTATGTGTGTGTATGTGTGTGTATGTGTCTGTATGTGTGTGTATGTCTGTATATGTCTGTATGTGTCTGTATGTGTCTGTATGTGTCTGTGTCTGTATGTGTCTGTATGTGTGTGTGTGTCTGTATGTGTCTGTATGTGTCTGTGTCTGTATGTGTGTCTGTATGTATGTCTGTATGTGTGTCTGTATGTGTGTCTGTATGTGTGTCTGTATGTGTGTCTGTATGTGTCTGTATGTGTCTGTATGTGTCTGTATGTGTCTGTATGTGTGTCTGTATGTGTCTGTGTGTGTCTGTATGTGTCTGTGTGTCTGTATGTGTCTGTATGTGTGTCTGTATGTGTCTGTGTGTGCCTGTATGTGTCTGTGTGTGTCTGTATGTGTCTGTATGTGTGCCTGTATGTGTCTGTATGTGTCTGTATGTGTCTGTATGTGTGTCTGTATGTGTGTCTGTATGTGTGTCTGTATGTGTGTGTGCGTGTGTGTGTGTGTGTGTATGTGTATGTGTCTCTGTGTGTGTGTGTATGTGTGTGTGTGTGTTTGTGTGTGTGTGTGTGTCTGTATGTGTCTGTATGTGTGTGTATGTGTCTGTATGTGTCTGTATGTGCCTGTATGTGTCTGTATGTGTCTGTATGTGTGTGTATGTGCCTGTATGTGTCTGTATGTGTCTGTATGTGTCTGTATGTGTGTGTATGTGTCTGTATGTGTCTGTATGTGTCTGTATATGTCTGTGTGTCTGTATGTGTCTGTGTGTGTCTGTATGTGTCTGTATGTGTGCCTGTATGTGTCTGTATGTGTCTGTATGTGTCTGTATGTGTGTCTGTATGTGTCTGTATGTGTGTGTCTGTATGTGTGTCTGTATGTGTGTGTGTGTGTGTGTGTGTCTGTATGTGTATATGTCTCTGTGTGTGTGTGTGTGTGTGTGTGTGTGTTTGTGTGTGTGTGTGTGTCTGTATGTGTCTGTATGTGTGTATGTGTGTCTGTATGTGTCTGTCTGTATGTGTCTATATGTGTCTGTATGTGTGTCTGTGTGTGTCTGTATGTGTCTGTGTGTCTGTATGTGTGTCTGTATGTGTCTGTATGTGTCTGTGTGTGTCTGTATGTGTCTGTATGTGTGTCTGTATGTGTCTGTATGTGTGTCTGTATGTGTCTGTGTGTGTCTGTATGTGTCTGTCTGTATGTGTCTGTGTGTGTCTGTATGTGTCTGTGTCTGTCTGTATGTGTCTGTCTGTATGTGTCTGTGTGTGTGTCTGTGTATGTGTCTGTGTGTGTGTGTCTGTGTGTGTCTGTGTGTGTCTGTGTGTGTCTGTGTGTGTATGTATGTGTCTGTATGTGTCTGTATGTGTCTGTGTGTGTCTGTATGTGTCTGTGTATGTGTCTGTGTACGTATGTGTCTGTGTCTGTATGTATGTGTCTGTGTGTGTCTGTATGTGTCTGTGTGTGTATGTGTCTGTGTCTGTATGTATGTGTCTGTGTGTGTCTGTATGTGTCTGTGTCTGTCTGTATGTGTCTGTGTATGTGTCTGTGTGTGTCTGTGTGTGTGTGTATGTGTCTGTATGTGTGTCTGTCTGTCTGTATGTGTCTGTATGTGTCTGTATGTGTCTGTGTGTGTCTGTGTCTGTGTGTGTCTGTGTGTGTCTGTATGTGCGTGTGTATGTGTCTGTATGTGTGTCTGTATGTGCGTGTATATGTGTCTGTATGTGTCTGTGTGTCTGTATGTGTGTGTGTATGTGTCTGTATGTGCGTGTGTATGTGTCTGTGTCTGTGTGTGTCTGTATGTGTGTCTGTATGTGTCTGTGTGTGTCTGTGTGTCTGTATGTGTCTGTGTATGTGTATGTGTGTGTGTCTGTATGTGTGTCTGTATGTGTGTCTGTATGTGTGTCTGTATGTGTGTCTGTATGTGTGTCTGTATGTGTATGTGTGTGTCTGTGTATGTGTCTGTGTATGTGTCTGTATGTGTGTCTGTATGTGTGTCTGTATGTGTGTCTGTATGTGTCTGTATGGGTCTGTGTGTGTCTGTGTGTCTCTGTGTGTGTCTGTCTGTGTCTGTCTGTGTCTGTATGTGTCTGTCTGTGTGTGTGTCTGTCTCTGTGTGTGTCTGTCTCTGTGTGTGTCTGTATGTGTGTCTGTATGTGTCTGTCTGTGTGTGTGTGTGTCTGTATGTGTCTGTCTGTGTGTGTGTCTGTCTCTGTGTGTGTCTGTCTCTGTGTGTGTCTGTATGTGTGTCTGTATGTGTCTGTCTGTGTGTGTGTCTGTCTCTGTGTGTGTCTGTATGTGTGTCTGTATGTGTCTGTATATGTGTGTGTATGTGTCTGTATGTGTCTGTGTGTCTGTATGTGTGTGTGTATGTGTCTGTATGTGTCTGTTTGTGCGTGTGTATGTGTCTGTATGTGTCTGTGTGTCTGTATGTGTGTGTGTATGTGTCTGTATGTGTGTCTGTATGTGTCTGTGTGTGTCTGTGTATGTGTCTGTGTGTGTCTGTGTATGTGTCTGTGTGTGTCTGTGTGTGTGTCTGTATGTGTCTGTATGTGTCTGTGTATGTGTCTGTGTGTCTGTGTGTCTGTATGTGTGTGTGTATGTGTGTCTGTATGTGTCTGTGTGTGTCTGTATGTGTCTGTGTGTGTGTCTGTATGTGTGTCTGTATGTGTGTCTGTATGTGTCTGTGTGTCTGTGTGTGTGTCTGTATGTGTGTCTGTATGTGTCTGTATGTGTCTGTATGTGTGTCTGTATGTGTCTGTGTGTGTGTCTGTATGTGTGTCTGTATGTGTGTCTGTATGTGTCTGTATGTGTCTGTATGTGTCTGTGTGTGTCTGTGTGTGTCTGTGTATGTGTATGTGTGTGTCTGTGTGTGTGTCTGTGTGTGTCTGTATGTGTGTCTGTATGTGTATGTGTGTGTCTGTGTATGTGTCTGTGTCTGTATGTGTGTCTGTATGTGTCTGTGTGTGTGTCTGTATGTGTGTCTGTATGTGTCTGTGTGTCTGTGTGTGTGTCTGTATGTGTGTCTGTATGTGTGTCTGTATGTGTCTGTATGTGTCTGTATGTGTATGTGTCTGTATGTGTGTCTGTATGTGTGTCTGTATGTGTATGTGTCTGTATGTATGGGTCTGTGTGTGTCTGTGTGTCTCTGTGTGTGTCTGTATGTGTCTGTCTGTGTCTGTATGTGTCTGTCTGTATGTGTCTGTGTGTCTCTGTGTGTGTCTGTATGTGTCTGTCTGTATCTGTCTGTGTGTGTCTGTATGTGTCTGTCTGTATGTGTCTGTGTGTGTCTGAGTGTGTGTGTCTGTCTCTGTGTGTGTCTGTGTCTGTATGTGTCTGTCTGTGTGTGTGTCTGTCTCTGTGTGTGTCTGTCTCTGTGTGTGTCTGTATGTGTGTCTGTATGTGTCTGTATGTGTGTCTGTATGTGTCTGTGTGTCTGTATGTGTGTCTGTATGTGTCTGTCTGTATGTGTCTATATGTGTCTCTATGTGTGTCTGTGTGTGTCTGTATGTGTCTGTGTGTCTGTATGTGTGTCTGTATGTGTCTGTGTGTGTCTGTATGTGTCTGTATGTGTGTCTGTATGTGTCTGTATGTGTGTCTGTATGTGTCTGTGTGTGTCTGTATGTGTCTGTCTGTATGTGTCTGTGTGTGTCTGTATGTGTCTGTATGTGTCTGTCTGTATGTGTCTGTCTGTATGTGTCTGTGTGTGTGTCTGTGTATGTGTCTGTGTATGTGTCTGTGTGTGTCTGTGTGTGTCTGTGTGTGTGTGTCTGTGTGTGTCTGTGTGTGTCTGTGTGTGTCTGTGTGTGTATGTATGTGTCTGTATGTGTCTGTATGTGTCTGTGTGTGTCTGTATGTGTCTGTATGTGTCTGTTTGTGTCTCTGTGTGTCTGTGTCTGTATGTGTCTGTATGTGTATGTATGTGTGTGTGTGTGTCTGTATGTGTCTGTATGTGTCTGTATGTGTCTGTGTCTGTATGTGTCTGTATGTTTGTATGTGTGTCTGTATGTGTGTCTGTATGTGTCTGTATGTGTCTGTATGTGTCTGTGTGTGTCTGTATGTGTCTGTGTGTCTGTATGTGTCTGTATGTGTCTGTATGTGTGTCTGTATGTGTGTCTGTATGTGTGTGTGTGTGTCTATATGTGTCTGTATGTGTCTGTATGTGTCTGTGTGTGTCTGTGTGTGTGTCTCTGTGTGTCTGTATGTGTGTCTCTGTGTGTCTGTATGTGTCTGTATGTGGGTCTGTATGTGTCTGTATGTGTGTCTGTATGTGTCTGTGTGTGTATGTGTGTCTGTATGTGTCTGTGTGTGTCTGTATGTGTCTGTGTGTGTGTATGTGTGTCTGTATGTGTCTGTGTGTGTCTGTATGTGTCTGTATGTGTGTCTCTGTGTGTCTGTATGTGTCTGTGTGTCTGTATGTGTGTCTGTATGTGTCTGTATGTGTCTGTATGTGTGTCTGTATGTGTCTGTGTGTCTGTATGTGTCTGTGTGTGCCTGTATGTGTCTGTGTGTGTCTGTATGTGTCTGTGTGTGTCTGTGTGTGTATGTATGTGTCTGTATGTGTCTGTATATGTCTGTGTGTGTCTGTATGTGTCTGTGTATGTGTCTGTGTGTGTATGTGTCTGTGTCTGTATGTATGTGTCTGTGTGTGTCTGTATGTGTCTGTGTGTGTCTGTGTGTGTATGTGTCTGTGTCTGTATGTATGTGTCTGTGTGTGTCTGTATGTGTCTGTGTCTGTCTGTATGTGTCTGTGTATGTGTCTGTGTGTGTCTGTGTGTGTGTGTATGTGTCTGTATGTGTGTCTGTCTGTCTGTCTGTATGTGTCTGTATGTGTCTGTATGTGTCTGTATGTGTGTCTGTATGTGTGTCTGTATGTGTGTGTGTGTGTGTGTGTCTGTATGTGTCTGTATGTGTCTGTATGTGTCTGTATGTGTCTATATGTGTCTGTATGTGTGTCTGTGTGTGTCTGTGTGTATGTGTCTGTGTGTGTCTGTATGTGTCTGTGTCTGTCTGTATGTGTCTGTCTGTATGTGTCTGTGTGTGTGTCTGTGTATGTGTCTGTGTCTGTGTGTGTCTGTGTGTGTGTGTCTGTGTGTGTCTGTGTGTATGTGTCTGTATGTGTCTGTATGTGTCTGTGTGTGTCTGTGTGTGTCTGTGTCTGTGTGTGTCTGTGTGTGTCTGTGTGTGTCTGTGTGTGTCTGTGTATGTGTCTGTATGTGTCTGTGTGTGTCTGTGTGTGTCTGTGTGTGTCTGTGTGTGTCTGTGTTTGTGTCTGTATGTGTCTGTGTGTGTCTGTGTGTTTATGTGTCTGTGTCTGTATGTATGTGTCTGTGTGTGTCTGTGTATGTGTCTGTGTGTGTCTGTATGTGTCTGTGTATGTGTCTGTGTGTGTATGTGTCTGTGTCTGTATGTATGTGTCTGTGTGTGTCTGTATGTGTCTGTGTCTGTATGTATGTGTCTGTGCGTGTCTGTATGTGTCTGTGTCTGTCTGTATGTGTCTGTGTATGTGTCTGTGTGTGTGTGTATGTGTCTGTATGTGTGTCTGTCTGTCTGTCTGTCTGTCTGTCTGTATGTGTCTCTATGTGTGTGTGTGTCTGTATGTGTCTGTGTGTGTCTGTGTCTGTGTGTGTCTGTGTGTGTCTGTATGTGCGTGTGTATGTGTCTGTATGTGTGTCTGTATGTGCGTGTGTATGTGTCTGTATGTGTCTGTGTGTCTGTATGTGTCTGTATGTGTGTCTGTATGTGTCTGTATGTGCGTGTGTATGTGTCTGTGTCTGTGTGTGTCTGTATGTGTGTCTGTATATGTGTATGTGTGTGTGTCTGTGTGTGTCTGTATGTGTGTCTGTATGTGTGTCTGTGTGTGTCTGTGTGTGTCTGTGTGTGTCTGTGTGTGTCTGTGTATGTGTATGTGTGTGTCTGTGTATGTGTCTGTGTATGTGTCTGTATGTGTGTCTGTATGTGTGTCTGTATGTGTGTCTGTATGTGTCTGTATGGGTCTGTGTGTGTCTGTATGTGTCTGTATGTGTGTCTGTATGTGTGTCTGTATGTGTGTGTGTGTGTGTGTGTCTGTATGTGTCTGTATGTGTCTGTATGTGTCTGTATGTGTCTATATGTGTCTGTATGTGTGTCTGTGTGTGTCTGTGTGTCTGTATGTGTGCCTGTATGTGTCTGTATGTGTGTCTGTATGTGTCTGTGTGTATGTGTCTGTGTGTGTCTGTATGTGTCTGTCTGTATGTGTCTGTCTGTATGTGTCTGTATGTGTGTCTGTATGTGTCTGTATGTGTCTGTATGTGTCTGTATGTGTGTCTGTATGTGTCTGTCTGTATGTGTCTGTGTGTGTCTGTATGTGTCTGTGTCTGTCTGTATGTGTCTGTCTGTATGTGTCTGTGTGTGTGTCTGTGTATGTGTCTGTGTATGTGTCTGTGTGTGTCTGTGTGTGTGTGTCTGTGTGTGTCTGTGTGTATGTGTCTGTATGTGTCTGTATGTGTCTGTGTGTGTCTGTGTCTGTGTGTGTCTGTGTGTGTCTGTGTGTGTCTGTGTGTGTCTGTGTATGTGTCTGTATGTGTCTGTGTGTGTCTGTGTGTGTCTGTGTGTGTCTGTGTGTGTCTGTGTTTGTGTCTGTATGTGTCTGTGTGTGTCTGTGTGTGTATGTGTCTGTGTCTGTATGTATGTGTCTGTGTGTGTCTGTGTATGTGTCTGTGTGTGTCTGTATGTGTCTGTGTATGTGTCTGTGTGTGTATGTGTCTGTGTCTGTATGTATGTGTCTGTGTGTGTCTGTATGTGTCTGTGTCTGTATGTATGTGTCTGTGTGTGTCTGTATGTGTCTGTGTCTGTCTGTATGTGTCTGTGTATGTGTCTGTGCGTGTCTGTGTGTGTGTGTATGTGTCTGTATGTGTGTCTGTCTGTCTGTCTGTATGTGTCTGTATGTGTCTGTATGTGTGTGTGTCTGTATGTGTCTGTGTGTGTCTGTGTCTGTGTGTGTCTGTGTGTGTCTGTATGTGCGTGTGTATGTGTCTGTATGTGTGTCTGTATGTGCGTGTGTATGTGTCTGTATGTGTCTGTGTGTCTGTATGTGTCTGTATGTGTGTCTGTATGTGTCTGTATGTGCGTGTGTATGTGTCTGTGTCTGTGTGTGTCTGTATGTGTGTCTGTATATGTGTATGTGTGTGTGTCTGTGTGTGTCTGTATGTGTGTCTGTATGTGTGTCTGTGTGTGTCTGTGTGTGTCTGTGTGTGTCTGTGTGTGTCTGTGTATGTGTATGTGTGTGTCTGTGTATGTGTCTGTGTATGTGTCTGTATGTGTGTCTGTATGTGTGTCTGTATGTGTGTCTGTATGTGTCTGTATGGGTCTGTGTGTGTCTGTGTGTCTCTGTGTGTGTCTGTCTGTGTCTGTCTGTGTCTGTATGTGTCTGTCTGTGTGTGTGTCTGTCTCTGTGTGTGTCTGTCTCTGTGTGTGTCTGTATGTGTCTGTCTGTGTGTGTGTGTGTCTGTATGTGTCTGTCTGTGTGTGTGTCTGTCTCTGTGTCTGTATGTGTCTGTCTCTGTGTGTGTCTGTATGTGTGTCTGTATGTGTCTGTATGTGTGTGTGTATGTGTCTGTATGTGTCTGTGTGTCTGTATGTGTGTGTGTATGTGTCTGTATGTGTGTCTGTATGTGTCTGTGTGTGTCTGTGTATGTGTCTGTGTGTGTCTGTGTATGTGTCTGTGTGTGTCTGTGTGTGTGTCTGTGTGTCTGTATGTGTCTGTATGTGTCTGTGTATGTGTCTGTATGTGTCTGTGTGTCTGTATGTGTGTGTGTATGTGTGTCTGTATGTGTCTGTGTGTCTGTGTGTGTGTCTGTATGTGTCTGTATGTGTGTCTGTATGTGTCTGTGTGTGTCTGTATGTGTCTGTATGTGCGTGTGTATGTGTCTGTATGTGTCTGTGTGTCTGTATGTGTGTGTGTATGTGTCTGTATGTGTGTCTGTATGTGTCTGTGTGTGTCTGTGTATGTGTCTGTGTGTGTCTGTGTATGTGTCTGTGTGTGTCTGTGTGTGTGTCTGTATGTGTCTGTGTATGTGTCTGTATGTGTCTGTGTGTCTGTATGTGTGTGTGTATGTGTGTCTGTATGTGTCTGTGTGTCTGTGTGTGTGTCTGTATGTGTGTCTGTATGTGTGTCTGTATGTGTCTGTATGTGTCTGTATGTGTCTGTATGTGTCTGTGTGTCTGTGTGTGTGTCTGTATGTGTGTCTGTATGTGTGTCTGTATGTGTCTGTGTGTCTGTGTGTGTCTGTATGTGTCTGTATGTGTGTCTGTATGTGTCTGTGTGTCTGTGTGTGTGTCTGTATGTGTGTCTGTATGTGTGTCTGTGTGTGTCTGTATGTGTGTCTGTATGTGTCTGTATGTGTCTGTATGTGTCTGTGTATGTGTCTGTGTCTGTATGTGTGTCTGTATGTGTCTGTGTGTGTGTCTGTATGTGTGTCTGTATGTGTGTCTGTATGTGTCTGTGTGTGTGTCTGTATGTGTCTGTATGTGTCTGTGTCTGTGTATGTGTATGTGTCTGTATGTGTGTCCGTATGTGTGTCTGTATGTGTATGTGTCTGTGTGTATGGGTCTGTGTGTGTCTGTGTGTCTCTGTGTGTGTGTCTGTATGTGTCTGTCTGTGTCTGTATGTGTCTGTCTGTATGTGTCTGTGTGTCTCTGTGTGTGTCTGTATGTGTCTGTCTGTATCTGTCTGTGTGTGTCTGTATGTGTCTGTCTGTATGTGTCTGTGTGTGTCTGAGTGTGTGTGTCTGTCTCTGTGTGTGTCTGTATGTGTCTGTCTGTATGTGTCTGTGTGTGTCTGAGTGTGTGTGTCTGTCTCTGTATGTGTCTGTGTGTGTCTGTCGGTATGTGTGTGTCTGTATGTGTGTGTCTGTATGTGTCTGTGTGTGCCTGTATGTGTGTGTCTGTATGTGTGTGTCTGTCTGTATGTGTGTGTCTGTATGTGACTGTATGTGTGTGTCTGTATGTGTCTGTGTCTGTCTGTATGTGTCTGTCTGTATGTGTCTGTGTGTGTGTCTGTGTATGTGTCTGTGTATGTGTCTGTGTGTGTCTGTGTGTGTGTGTCTGTGTGTGTCTGTGTGTATGTGTCTGTATGTGTCTGTATGTGTCTGTGTGTGTCTGTGTGTGTCTGTGTCTGTGTGTGTCTGTGTGTGTCTGTGTGTGTCTGTGTGTGTCTGTGTATGTCTGTATGTGTCTGTGTGTGTCTGTGTGTGTCTGTGTGTGTCTGTGTGTGTCTGTGTATGTGTCTGTATGTGTCTGTGTGTGTCTGTGTGTGTATGTGTCTGTGTCTGTATGTATGTGTCTGTGTGTGTCTGTGTATGTGTCTGTGTGTGTCTGTATGTGTCTGTGTATGTGTCTGTGTATGTGTATGTGTCTGTGTCTGTATGTATGTGTCTGTGTGTGTCTGTATGTGTCTAGGTGTGTCTGTGTGTGTCTGTATGTGTCTGTGTCTGTATGTATGTGTCTGTGTGTGTCTGTATGTGTCTGTGTCTGTATGTATGTGTCTGTGTGTGTCTGTATGTGTCTGTGTCTGTCTGTATGTGTCTGTGTATGTGTCTGTGTGTGTCTGTGTGTGTGTGTATGTGTCTGTATGTGTGTCTGTCTGTCTGTCTGTATGTGTCTGTATGTGTCTGTATGTGTGTGTGTGTGTCTGTATGTGTCTGTGTGTGTCTGTGTCTGTGTGTGTCTGTATGTGCGTGTGTATGTGTCTGTATGTGTGTCTGTATGTGCGTGTGTATGTGTCTGTATGTGTCTGTGTGTCTGTATGTGTGTGTGTATGTGTCTGTATGTGTGTCTGTGTGTCTGTATGTGTGTGTGTATGTGTCTGTATGTGTGTCTGTATGTGTCTGTATGTGCGTGTGTATGTGTCTGTGTCTGTGTGTGTCTGTATGTGTGTCTGTATGTGTCTGTGTGTGTCTGTGTGTCTGTATGTGTCTGTGTATGTGTATGTGTGTGTGTCTGTGTGTGTCTGTATGTGTGTCTGTATGTGTGTCTGTATGTGTGTCTGTATGTGTGTGTCTGTGTGTCTCTGTGTGTGTCTGTCTGTGTCTGTCTGTCTGTGTGTGTGTCTGTCTCTGTGTGTGTCTGTCTCTGTGTCTGTATGTGTCTGTCTGTGTGTGTGTGTGTCTGTATGTGTCTGTCTGTGTGTGTGTCTGTCTCTGTGTGTGTCTGTATGTGTGTCTGTATGTGTCTGTCTGTGTGTGTGTCTGTCTCTGTGTGTGTCTGTATGTGTGTCTGTATGTGTCTGTATGTGTGTGTGTATGTGTCTGTATGTGTCTGTGTGTCTGTATGTGTGTGTGTATGTGTCTGTATGTGTGTGTGTATGTGTCTGTATGTGTGTCTGTATGTGTCTGTATGTGCGTGTGTATGTGTCTGTATGTGTCTGTGTGTCTGTATGTGTGTGTGTATGTGTCTGTATGTGTGTCTGTATGTGTCTGTGTGTGTCTGTATGTGTCTGTATGTGTCTGTGTATGTGTCTGTATGTGTGTGTGTATGTGTGTCTGTATGTGTCTGTGTGTGTGTCTGTATGTGTGTCTGTATGTGTGTCTGTATGTGTCTGTATGTGTCTGTATGTGTCTGTGTGTCTGTGTGTGTGTCTGTATGTGTGTCTGTATGTGTGTCTGTATGTGTCTGTGTGTCTGTGTGTGTGTCTGTATGTGTGTCTGTATGTGTCTGTATGTGTGTCTGTATGTGTCTGTATGCGTGTCTGTATGTGTGTCTGTATGTGTCTGTATGTGTCTGTATGTGTCTGTGTGTGTCTGTGTGTGTCTGTGTATGTGTATGTGTGTGTCTGTGTCTGTGTCTGTGTGTGTCTGTGTGTGTGTCTGTGTGTGTCTGTATGTGTGTCTGTGTGTGTGTCTGTATGTGTGTCTGTGTGTGTGTCTGTATGTGTGTCTGTATGTGTATGTGTGTGTCTGTGTATGTGTCTGTATGTGTGTCTGTATGTGTCTGTGTGTGTGTCTGTGTGTGTGTCTGTATGTGTGTCTGTATGTGTCTGTGTGTCTGTATGTGTGTCTGTATGTGTGTCTGTATGTGTGTCTGTATGTGTCTGTATGTGTCTGTATATGTCTGTGTCTGTGTATGTGTATGTGTCTGTATGTGTGTCCGTATGTGTGTCTGTATGTGTATGTGTCTGTGTGTATGGGTCTGTGTGTGTCTGTGTGTCTCTGTGTGTGTGTCTGTATGTGTCTGTATGTGTCTGTCTGTATGTGTCTGTGTGTCTCTGTGTGTGTCTGTATGTGTCTGTCTGTATCTGTCTGTGTGTGTCTGTATGTGTCTGTCTGTATGTGTCTGTGTGTGTCTGAGTGTGTGTGTCTGTCTCTGTGTGTGTCTGTATGTGTGTCTGTATGTGTCTGTGTGTGTCTGTCGGTATGTGTGTGTCTGTATGTGTGTGTCTGTATGTGTCTGTGTGTGCCTGTATGTGTGTGTCTGTATGTGTGTGTCTGTCTGTATGTGTGTGTCTGTATGTGACTGTATGTGTGTGTCTGTATGTGTCTGTGTCTGTCTGTATGTGTATGTGTCTGTGTCTGTGTATGTGTCTGTGTGTGTCTGTGTGTGTGTGTCTGTGTGTGTCTGTGTGTATGTGTCTGTATGTGTCTGTGTGTGTCTGTGTGTGTCTGTGTCTGTGTGTGTCTGTGTGTGTCTGTGTATGTGTCTGTATGTGTCTGTGTGTGTCTGTGTGTGTATGTGTCTGTGTCTGTATGTATGTGTCTGTGTATGTGTCTGTGTGTGTCTGTATGTGTCTGTGTATGTGTCTGTGTGTGTATGTGTCTGTGTCTGTATGTATGTGTCTGTGTGTGTCTGTATGTGTCTGTGTGTGTCTGTGTGTGTATGTGTCTGTGTCTGTATGTATGTGTCTGTGTGTGTCTGTATGTGTCTGTGTCTGTATGTGTCTGTGTCTGTATGTATGTGTCTGTGTCTGTATGTATGTGTCTGTGTGTGTCTGTATGTGTCTGTATGTGTCTGTGTATGTGTCTGTGTGTGTCTGTGTGTGTGTGTATGTGTCTGTATTTGTGTCTGTCTGTCTGTCTGTATGTGTCTGTATGTGTGTGTGTGTGTGTCTGTATGTGTCTGTGTGTGTCTGTGTCTGTGTGTGTCTGTGTGTCTGTATGTGCGTGTGTATGTGTCTGTATGTGTGTCTGTATGTGCGTGTGTATGTGTCTGTATGTGTCTGTGTGTCTGTATGTGTGTGTGTATGTGTCTGTATGTGTGTCTGTATGTGTCTGTATGTGCGTGTGTATGTGTCTGTGTGTGTCTGTATGTGTGTCTGTATGTGTCTGTGTGTGTCTGTGTGTCTGTATGTGTCTGTGTATGTGTATGTGTGTGTGTCTGTATGTGTGTCTGTATGTGTGTCTGTATGTGTATGTGTGTGTCTGTGTATGTGTCTGTGTATGTGTCTGTATGTGTGTCTGTATGTGTCTGTATGGGTCTGTGTGTGTCTGTGTGTCTCTGTGTGTGTCTGTCTGTGTCTGTCTGTGTCTGTATGTGTCTGTCTGTGTGTGTGTCTGTCTCTGTGTGTGTCTGTCTCTGTGTGTGTCTGTATGTGTGTCTGTATGTGTCTGTCTGTGTGTGTGTGTGTCTGTATGTGTCTGTCTGTGTGTGTGTCTGTCTCTGTGTGTGTCTGTATGTGTGTCTGTATGTGTCTGTCTGTGTGTGTGTCTGTCTCTGTGTGTGTCTGTATGTGTGTCTGTATGTGTCTGTATGTGTGTGTGTATGTGTCTGTATGTGTCTGTGTGTGTCTGTATGTGTGTGTGTATGTGTCTGTATGTGTGTCTGTATGTGTCTGTATGTGCGTGTGTATGTGTCTGTGTGTCTGTATGTGTGTGTGTATGTGTCTGTATGTGTGTCTGTATGTGTCTGTGTGTGTCTGTATGTGTCTGTCTGTGTGTGTGTGTCTGTCTCTGTGTGTCTGTCTCTGTGTGTGTCTGTATGTGTGTCTGTATGTGTCTGTCTGTGTGTGTGTCTGTCTCTGTGTGTGTCTGTATGTGTCTGTATGTGTGTGTGTATGTGTCTGTATGTGTCTGTGTGTCTGTATGTGTGTGTGTATGTGTCTGTATGTGTGTCTGTATGTGTCTGTGTGTGTCTGTGTATGTGTCTGTGTGTGTCTGTGTATGTGTCTGTGTGTCTGTGTGTGTGTCTGTGTGTCTGTATGTGTCTGTGTATGTGTCTGTATGTGTCTGTGTGTCTGTATGTGTGTGTATGTGTCTGTGTGTCTGTATGTGTGTGTATGTGTCTGTGTGTCTGTATGTGTGTGTATGTGTCTGTGTGTCTGTGTGTGTGTCTGTATGTGTGTCTGTATGTGTCTGTGTATGTGTCTGTATGTGTCTGTGTGTCTGTATGTGTGTGTATGTGTCTGTGTGTCTGTGTGTGTGTCTGTATGTGTGTCTGTATGTGTCTGTGTGTGTCTGTATGTGCGTGTGTATGTGTCTGTATGTGTCTGTGTGTCTGTATGTGTGTGTGTATGTGTCTGTATGTGTGTCTGTATGTGTCTGTGTGTGTCTGTGTATGTGTCTGTGTGTGTCTGTGTATGTGTCTGTGTGTGTGTCTGTGTGTCTGTATGTGTCTGTGTATGTGTCTGTATGTGTCTGTGTCTGTATGTGTGTGTGTATGTGTGTCTGTATGTGTCTGTGTGTCTGTATGTGTGTCTGTATGTGTCTGTATGTGTCTGTGTGTCTGTGTGTGTGTCTGTATGTGTGTCTGTATGTGTGTCTGTATGTGTCTGTGTGTCTGTGTGTCTGTGTGTGTCTGTATGTGTCTGTATGTGTGTCTGTATGTGTCTGTGTGTCTGTGTGTGTGTCTGTATGTGTGTCTGTATGTGTGTCTGTGTGTGTCTGTATGTGTGTCTGTATGTGTCTGTATGTGTATGTGTGTGTCTGTGTATGTGTCTGTGTCTGTATGTGTGTCTGTATGTGTCTGTGTGTGTGTCTGTATGTGTGTCTGTATGTGTGTGTGTCTGTATGTGTCTGTATGTGTCTGTGTATGTGTCTGTATGTGTGTCCGTATGTGTGTCTGTATGTGTATGTGTCTGTGTGTGTGTGTCTGTGTGTCTGTATGTGTCTGTGTATGTGTCTGTATGTGTCTGTGTGTCTGTATGTGTCTGTGTATGTGTCTGTATGTGTCTGTGTGTCTGTATGTGTGTGTGTATGTGTGTCTGTATGTGTCTGTGTGTCTGTGTGTGTGTCTGTATGTGTGTCTGTATGTGTCTGTATGTGTCTGTATGTGTCTGTGTGTCTGTGTGTGTGTCTGTATGTGTGTCTGTATGTGTGTCTGTATGTGTCTGTATGTGTCTGTATGTGTGTCTGTATGTGTCTGTGTGTGTGTCTGTATGTGTGTCTGTATGTGTGTCTGTATGTGTGTCTGTATGTGTCTGTATGTGTATGTGTGTGTCTGTGTATGTGTCTGTGTCTGTATGTGTGTCTGTATGTGTCTGTGTGTGTGTCTGTATGTGTGTGTGTGTGTGTGTGTGTGTGTGTGTGTGTGTGTGTGTCTGTGTGTGTGTGTGTGTGTGTCTGTATGTGTGTCTGTATGTGTATGTGTCTGTGTGTATGGGTCTGTGTGTGTCTGTGTGTCTCTGTGTGTGTGTCTGTATGTGTCTGTCTGTGTCTGTATGTGTCTGTCTGTATGTGTCTGTGTGTCTCTGTGTGTGTCTGTATGTGTCTGTCTGTATCTGTCTGTGTGTGTCTGTATGTGTCCGTCTGTATGTGTCTGTGTGTGTCTGAGTGTGTGTGTCTGTCTCTGTGTGTGTCTGTATGTGTCTGTGTGTGTCTGAGTGTGTGTGTCTGTCTCTGTGTGTGTCTGTATGTGTGTCTGTATGTGTCTGTGTGTGTCTGTCGGTATGTGTGTGTCTGTATGTGTGTGTCTGTGTGTGCCTGTATGTGTGTGTCTGTATGTGTGTGTCTGTATGTGTGTGTCTGTCTGTATGTGTGTGTCTGTATGTGACTGTATGTGTGTGTGTGTCTGTCTGTATGTGTGTGTCTGTCTGTGTGTCTGAAACTACAGCAGGATACAGAATGTTTCTTTGATATGAAACACTGACGCAAACACAGATTACAGAACTTCACTGTTACACACAATTTGTTCTGTGTGTAATCATATATGTGATTGCGCACACACACACACACACACACACACACACACACACACACACACACACACACACACACACACACACACACACACACACACACACACACACACACACACACACACACACACACACACACACACACACACACACACACACACACACACACACACACACACACACACACACACACACACACACACACACACACACAGGTTTTGTTTTCAGTCACATTGGGTTCAATAATAAAGCTGAAATAGAAAGAAATATTATGAATCAATGTCTCAACTTTATGAACAACAAGCCACACGTTCACTTTATTAGGTTTTACAAGCAAACAGATCCAGGTTCTAAAGGGATAGGAGATGGATCCAGGTTCTAAAGGGACAGGAGATGGATCCAGGTTCTAAAGGGACAGGAGATGGAGATGGAAACTTTGATTGAATGTTTAAAATTTCTGCTGATGTTTCCTGTGATGTCACAGCTGCACACCTGTAGAACAGGTAGCATCAGCTGAGGGTTTCTGTCCATCAGTCAATTTGGTTTGACACGGCCGTGATTGGCTGCTCAGAGACGGCTGTGATTGGCTGCTCAGAGACGGCTGTGATTGGCTGCTCAGAGACAGCTGTGATTGGCTGCTCAGAGACGGCTGTGATTGGCTGCGTCATGTTTACAGAGGATCGATGTCACTACAAACAGGAAGTCGTCATCTTCCTTTCTTCATTTTGGAGACTTTCTCTTTCCTCTTCTTCACGTGTTTGGGAACTTTGTTTTTTCTCTTTTCTCTCTGAGCTTCTTTCACCGTCTTCTTCATCTCCTGAAAGAACAAAACGAACGTCATCGTCTATCATTAATGTTGTTGTTGATGTTTTTTATATTTGTATTTCTTGTTTATTTACCTTTTTGTCAGTTGGAGCCGCCTCGCTCTTCTCCTGCTTGTCATCGTTATCATCATCATCATCCTCCTCATCCTCATCCTCCTCCTCCGAGGATGAAGACTGGTCGTCCTCCAGGAGAGCAGGAACCTGAGGAGACATGACACAGTCGGGATGAAGATGTTACACTGACTGGTTGTGACACTCCTTTACGGGGAGGTGTGAGTGTTCTTACTGTTTGAACTCCAGAAAGATCCTTCTTCAACCCGCTCAATGTCTGATACAGAACCTGAAACAACATCATCACCATCATCAAGTAATCACAGGTGGACTCCATGTTTCATAATAAAACATTATTTGTTTTGTTTCTTACGTTGTCATGGTGACCGCTGATGGCTGACTCCTCCTCCTTGTACTTCATCAGGTCCACATCTCGCTCATAGTGACTCACCTCTGTCAGAGTCCGAGGGATGTAAGCTTTTTTGAACACCTGAGGGAGGAGGTGAAGTTATTAATGCAACCTGCTGAACCTGATGATTGTCTCTGTGGTGTTTTAGTTCCTCTAACTTCCTGTTACAGAGAATAGATCACACGGACTGCTTTAAGTTGGTTTGAATCCTACTTGTCAGACAGATCTCAGTTTGTATGTTAATGATGAGTCCTCTATGCACACTAAAGTTAGCCATGGAGTGCCACAAGGTTCAGTGCTTGGACCGATTCTCTTTACATTATATATGCTTCCTCTGGGAAATATTATGAGGAAACACTCCATACAGTTTCATTGTTATGCAGATGATACTCAGCTTTATGTATCAATGAAGCCCGATGGCACCAGTCAGTTATGTCAGCTAGAAACGTGCCTTAAGGACGTTAGGACCTGGATGACCAGAAATTTTTTGCTACTTAACTCAGACAAGACTGAAGTTATTGTGCTAGGCCCTAAGAACCTCAGAGATACTTTTTCTAGTGATTTGACTGTCCTTAATGACATCAGCCTGGCATCTAGCACCACTGTTAGGAATCTAGGAGTTCTTTTTGATCAAGATATGTCTTTTAGCTCTCACATCAGGCAAATTTCAAGAACAGCCTATTTTCACCTTCGTAATATATCCAAGATCAGGAATATCCTGTCGCAAAGTGATGCAGAAAAACTAGTTCATGCATTTGTTACCTCCAGATTGGATTATTGTAACTCTCTTTTGTCAGGGTGCTCTGGCAAATCTCTAAAGACTCTTCAACTAGTCCAGAACGCTGCAGCTCGTATACTGACCAGAACCAGGAAATGGGACCACATTACTCCTGTGTTGGCTTCTCTGCACTGGCTCCCTATACAGTCTAGAATAGAATTCAAGATCCTTCTTCTCACTTACAAAGCTCTAAATGGCCAGGCACCATCTTATCTTAAGGAGCTACTAGTGCCATACTGCCCCTCAAGAACATTACGGTCCCAGAATGCAGGCCTGCTAGTGGTACCTACAGTCTCTAAGTGTACTATGGGAGGTAGAGCCTTCAGTTATCAGACCTGCTCGTGGTACAGTCTCTAAATGTACTATGGGAGGTAGAGCCTTCAGTTATCAGACCTGCTCGTGGTACCTACAGTCTCTAAATGTACTATGGGAGGTAGAGCCTTCAGTTATCAGACCTGCTCGTGGTACAGTCTCTAAATGTACTATGGGAGGTAGAGCCTTCAGTTATCAGGTCTGCTTGTGGTACAGTCTCTAAATGTACTATGGGAGGTAGAGCCTACAGTTATCAGGCCTGCTCGTGGTACAGTCTCTAAATGTACTATGGGAGGTAGAGCCTTCAGTTATCAGACCTGCTCGTGGTACAGTCTCTAAATGTACTATGGGAGGTAGAGCCTTCAGTTATCAGACCTGCTCGTGGTACAGTCTCTAACTGTACTATGGGAGGTAGAGCCTTCAGTTATCAGACCTGCTCGTGGTACAGTCTCTAAATGTAATATGGGAGGTAAAGCCTTCAGTTATCAGGCCTGCTCGTGGCACAGTCTCTAAATGTACTATGAGAGGTAGAGCCTTCAGTTATCAGACCTGCTCGTGGTAGTCTCTAAATGTACTATGGAAGGTAGAGCCTTCAGTTATCAGACCTGCTCGTGGTACAGTCTCTAAATGTACTATGGGAGGTAGAGCCTTCAGTTATCAGGCCTGCTCGTGGTACAGTCTCTAAATGTACTATGGGAGGTAGAGCCTTCAGTTATCAGGCCTGCTCGTGGTACAGTCTCTAAATGTACTATGGGAGGTAGAGCCTTCAGTTATCAGACCTGCTCGTGGTACAGTCTCTAAATGTAATATGGGAGGTAGAGCCTTCAGATATCAGGCCTGATCGTGGTACCTACAGTCTCTAAATGTACTATGGGAGGTAGAGCCTTCAGTTTTCAGGCACCTCTCCTTTGGAATCATCTACCAGTCACGGTCCGGGAGGCAGACACACTCTACTTTTAAGAATAGACTTTTTTCTTATGAGTAGAAATTGATTGATGTTGAATTCACCTCCTCATCAACTCGATCCTGATCTGATCTCTGCTCCGACGTCCGCTCAGCTGCAATCACCATCGCCTAGACAACCAACAACAGACACACAATTATACAAACACAATATTTCTCTGTATGTGGTTGCCCTCAGTATCTTGTTGATCTCTGTATCTGGTTGCTCTCTTGTTGCTCTCTGTTTCAGGTTGCTCTCTTGTTGCTCTCTGTTTCTGGTTGCTCTCTTGTTGCTCTCTGTTTCTGGTTGCTCTCTTGTTGCTCTCTGTTTCTGGTTGCTCTCTTGTTGCTATCTGTATGTGGTTGCCCTCTGAATCTGGTTGCTCTCTTGTTGCTCTGTTTCAGGTTGCTCTCTTGTTGCTCTCTGTATCTGGCTGCTCTCTGTATGTGGTTGCTCTCTTGTTGCTCTCTGTATGTGGTTGCTCTCTGAATCTGGTTGCTCTCTTGTTGCTCTCTGAATCTGGTTGCTCTCTTGTTGCTTTCTGTTTCAGGTTGCTCTCTTGTTGCTCTCTGTATGTGGTTGCTCTCTTGTTGCTCTCTGTATGTGGTTGCTCTCTTGTTGCTCTCTGTATGTGGTTGCTCTCTGTTTCAGGTTGCTCTCTTGTTGCTCTCTGTATCTGGTTGCTCTCTTGTTGCTCTCTGTATCTGGTTGCTCTCTTGTTGCTCTCTGTATCTGGTTGCTCTCTTGTTGCTCTCTGAATCTGGTTGCTCTCTTGTTGCTCTCTGTATGTGGTTGCTCTCTTGTTGCTCTCTGTATGTGGTTGCTCTCTTGTTGCTCTCTGTATGTGGTTGCTCTCTTGTTGCTCTCTGTATGTGGTTGCTCTCTTGTTGCTCTCTGTATGTGGTTGCTCTCTTGTTGCTCTCTGTATGTGGTTGCTCTCTTGTTGCTCTCTGTATGTGGTTGCTCTCTTGTTGCTCTCTGAATCTGGTTGCTCTCTTGTTGCTCTCTGTATGTGGTTGCTCTCTGTATGTGGTTGCTCTCTGTATGTGGTTGCTCTCTTGTTGCTCTCTGAATCTGGTTGCTCTCTTGTTGCTCTCTGTATGTGGTTGCTCTCTTGTTGCTCTCTGAATCTGGTTGCTCTCTTGTTGCTCTCTGTATGTGGTTGCTCTCTTGTTGCTCTTTGAATCTGGTTGCTCTCTGTATCAGGTTGCTCTCTGTATGTGGTTGCTCTCTTGTTGCTCTCTGTATCTAGTTGCTTTCCATAAATTGTTTCCTGCTCATCTCTCGTCTGTGTTTACATTCTGTCACTGTGTGTGTTTTTGAGGATGTGTTTATAAATGGGGTCACACCTTTTCCAGGTATTGGTCGATGTTACTGCAGGTGATTGAAGGGTCGGTGATGAAGTCAAACAGCTCTCTGACTGTCATCACTGCCACGCCGCGTTTCACAAAGAACTCTGGGGAAAAAAAACCCAACACAATCTCTATTTTTGTTTGGGAAAAGAGTGGAACAGGCAGCAGAGGGTTCAATGAGAGAACACCTTTGGATTCATGATCATAAATGTTCTTATAGAACCTCTAAGAATGTCACTATGACACAAATCAAATAAAGCTGCCTAGTCAGAAACAGGAAGAGGACGTGAAGATTTAAACTAAGGAAACAAACAAATGTGTCTTCAGTGGGTTCTTTAAATACCGTTCACGTTGCTGCAGTCCTTCCGGAGGAATTCCAGAGCGTGAGGATGATCGTGTTCTACCGACTGGGAAACGTCGATGATGTAAGCGTCCCCATTGTGATACCTAAACAGGTGAGAAAAAAGTTAACTACAGTTGGGAGTTTTTTTCAAGAGGTTGTGAGTTCTGGATGTGGTCTCATACAGAATGTTGAACTCGCTGAGGTCTGCATGGACTAGTCGGGCCTCCTGGAACATCTTCCTCATGTTCTGTAGAACCTGCAGGTAGAGCTCACGAGCCTTCGAGTCTGACAGCGATGCGTTCTTCAGCAGAGGAGCAGGCCTGACCAATCGAACCCAGAGACAATGATCAAGAATGATCAATACCTGATACATGAGTCATTTTTAATTTCTATGATCAATCACTCTGATTGGTTCTTACATGTTGTCTTTTCCAATGAAGCTCATTAGCAGCACGTGACTCCTCAGAAGAAGAGGTTCTGGACTTGGGATTCCTGCGGTCTGCAGCCTGAAACATGAGACACAATCAGGTTCTACTGGGTTCTTTGGAAAATACTATCAGGTTCTACCGAGTTCTAAAGAAAATACCATCTGGTTCTACTGGGTTCTTTGGAAAACACAATCAGGTTCTACTGGGTTCTTTGGAAAACACAATCAGGTTCTACTGGGTTCTAAAGAAAATACCATCAGGTTCTACTTAGTTCCAAAGAACCAACCCATCAGTAACAGAGACTGTATTCAGTCTCATCTATCAAAAATACCGGTTCTTTTTCGTTCCATAAGTTTATTAGAACACAGGAGAACGTCACCCATGTTTCATAATGAAGAGATTTAACGGGTTCTCTATCAGTTTGAAGAGGGTTATCCCCATCAGCCCAATGAAGTTCCACTAGGTTCCACTGTGAAGTTAAACTGGTTCTGTTTGTTTGTTTTAATTGGTCAGTTTGTTCTATTTGTCAGAGGGCAGGTTCTGACCTGATGAGGTTCCTCATCTCCTTCTCGGCCCAGGTTCTCACCATCTTCCTGGGGTTTCCTTTACAGTAACCGTGACGGAACCTGCAGAGCAACAAAAGAACTCAGAATATGTTACTGTGATGATGGTTGATCAGAGTGGTGACAGCGAATGTTAGCAGGGGGCAGGTACTGACATGCTAGCTAATATTCAGATTCAGAAAACTTAATTTATCTCAGAAGGGCAATTCAGTTTCACAACCTACCGAGCCATTGAAAAACGCAAAGACAACATAAAAGGAAACAAATACATCACCACAGCATTCAAACAGTTACATTCACATGTCAGTAACAACAGTTCAACAGACGAACAGGTCGTCAAGTGAGAAAGCCAGCGCTATCAATCTACAATTTCCTAATACGATGACAGACTTGTTCAGCATTCAACAGCCTGATAGCTGAAGGGATAAAAGAGTTGGAGTATCTATTTGTCCTCCTTGGAGGGGCAAGATAGCGCCGTCCAGAGGGCATTAAAGAAAACTCAGATGAGACAACATGTTCAGGTTGGTTTATGATCCCTTTGGCTTTCTGGACCACACGCTCCTTCCACAGGGAGCTCAAGTCTTTCAGCTGGACTCCAATAATCTTAGAGCAGACTTTTACGATGTGGTTCAAACTGTTCTTGTCCTTCACAGACAACCCATTGAACCAACAGATAAAAGAAAATGTTAAAAGACTTTCGATAAAAGAATGATAAAAGCTACATAAAATGCTTTGTGAAACACTAAAAGAGTTCAGCCTCCGCATCAAATGAATTCTCTGTTGGCCTCTTTTCACGATAGACTCTGTTTTCAGAGAACTTAAATTCAGAGTCGAACACTGTCCCAAGGTATTTATGTGAGTCCACTATTTCAACCTCTCCACCGTGGATAATGCAAGATTCAGGGAGAAAACAGTTCTCCCTAAAATCTATGACCAATTCCTTGGTTTTCAGGACATTAAGATCCTGGAAGTTGTCATCGCACCACTTAACAAAAGTTGGTAGAGCACCGCCATGGCCTGATTCTGAGCCCTGAAGGAGGGACAGCAGAACAGTGTCATCTGAGAACTTTACCAGATAACTGCTCTCTTGTCATGTTCTGCAGCTATCTGTGTACATGATAAAAAGCAGGGGGGAAAGGACACAGCCCTGAGGGGAACCAGTGTTTGACATAATTATTTTCAACATTTGACCATTCACGAAAACCTGCTGAACTCTGTCTGTTAAAAAGTTTAAAAGCAACATTAAAATCTGACCAGGAAATTCAAAGTGAGAGGATAGTCTCTCAATTCTACAATTCACTTAGCAGACTCTTTTATCCAAAGCGACGTACATCAGAGAGTAAGAACAACACAAGCAAGGATCTAGAAAAAAGGGAACAATGTCAGTAAGAGCAAACGATCAGCTTTGAGTCTGATTGGACACACAGGTGCTGACAGGAAGTGACCAGAGGCAAAGCACAACATTGAGGGCAGTTCTTGAGAGCTCTAATCAGTATAGAAACCATCTTATAAGTCGTCGTTATCAAACAAAAACCATCGTCATTACCATCATCATCATCAATAATATGGAGACCATCATCATTAAGTTAGTAGGTATTCATGAAAGAGCTGGGTCTTTAGCTTTTTCTTAAAGGTGCAGAGGGACTCTGCAGATCACATGGAGTTTGGAAGTTCATTCCACCACCGGGGGGCGACAGAGGAGAAGAGTCTAGTCAGAGACTTAGGACCCTGTTGTGAAGGTTGGTTCAGACACCTTTCATTGGCAGAGCGTAGTGGGGGGGGGGAGTGTAGACCTGGATCAGAGAGTTAAAGTAAGGAGGAGACGTTTCTGTGTCTGTTTTGTAAGCAAGTTAATTAAAATATGAGGCTGCATTTTATTAAAAGCTGAGGAAAAGTCAGCAAATAAAAGTCTGGCATGGAATTTAGGTTTTTCCAGGTGTTTGTACACAGTGTCTAAAATGAAAACCTTGGCGTCGTCCACACCTTTGCCAGCTTGATAAGCAAACTGAAGTGGATCAAGTTGACCATTTATTAATGAGACAACTTCTGCTTTTAGGATTTTCTCAAATGTTTTCATAACAAGTGAAGTAAGAGCGACTGGTCTAAAATCATTCAAATCCTTAGGTTCAGCTGCACAGGGATAACTGTGGATGTTTTCCAGATGGGGGGTATCCGGCCACACTCAGCGCACATCTGAAAAACTTTTGTGAATACGTCACTGAGTTGGTCAGCACAGTGACCCATCCACACCATTTACACAGATAGGAGGCTTAGTCCCACAGGTGGACTGGTTAATTGATGCCATGGATTGTATTCCTTTCCAGGCTGCTCTGAGGTCACCACCACTGAACTGATCCTCAATTTGATTTTTATACTTAAGTTTTGCCTTCCTTATTTCCACCCTGACTTCTTTGGAGACAGTCTTTAACTCCAGGGGGTCACCAGAGTAGAAAATCAGTTTCTTTTTATTGATAACTGATTTCAGTTCTTTTGTTACCCAGGGTTTATTATTCGGGTAAGTCGACACCTTTTTAGTTGGGATCAAGGAATCCACACAGAAGGTGATGTAAGACGAGATGGTGTCAGAAAGTTCATTAATGTCATCACAAACATCATAAAAACATTTCCAGTCTGTACATACAAAACAGCTGCTGAAATTCACGAGGCAGGTAAAATGGGCGGAGAGAAATTGTCAGTAACTCCACGTCTGGGGTACAAAGCGACTCTGACCACCACAGTTTTACAGTACCTTGGGTTAACGTAGAAACACACGCCTCCTCTGCGACTTTTACCGGTAATCCCCGGGGACCGGTCCAGGCGAATTGGGATTCCAAACCCAGTTAATTCCAGATCCGAATCCAGGTCCGATTTACTCAGCCATGTTTCAGTGAAGGCAAGAACACAAGTGTCTTTGATTTCCCGTTTAAACTTGGCATACGCCTCCAGTTCATCTATTTTGTTCCGGTTGGACTGCACGTTTGACAGCAGGACTGTGGGAAGTGGAGGAAGTTTGCGGCGGTTGTCAAGCCGCAGATTCTTTAGTCTACGGCGAATTCCACCTCTCCTTCCTCTTTTTCGAACACCAGACGTCTTAACCGGCCTGAGAAGCTCCGTCGGGATGTTTGTCGGCACATCGTCGGCTGTTGAGCCCCGCAAGGAGAGGAGAAGCTCCCGACTGAGAGTGACCCTCCCTGACACGCCATGTCCGTCCGCAGCGTGACAGGAGCACAACTCAGCAAGAAGCGCTGTCACTCGAAAGAGTGCCAAAAGCTCTGTAAATGTTACCATAGTCCGCATCCCTGAAGTACTGACAGATCTCCACACACACACAAGATGTTAGTAAACTCTGAAAAATTAGCTGAAAAACAACTAAAAACACTTAAAACACCTAACAACAGGTGGACAGGTAGGCTGCTGGGTCGCACACAGTGGAGCGCCCCAAGAGGTAATATTAGCAGGGGGCAGGAACTGACATGCTAGCTAATGTTAGCAGGGGGCAGGAACTGAAATGCTAGCTAATGTTAGCAGGGGGCAGGTACTGACCTGAACTCTCCACTAACGTATTTGTCCCGATCTTTGAACAGCAGGATGGAGGTTTTGTAGATCTTGATGGCTCGACTTTCTCCTGCCGACGTACTGCTGTGATAAACGTTAGCCTAAAACAAGTAGTAGTAAAGTAGTAAGTAGTAGTAGTAAACACAAACAGAACTACACAAACAAAAACAGTCAATGTTTACAGTCTGAACTATCATCTTTAGACTCAGAATGCAGGCCTGTCCATGGTACCTACGGTCTCTAAATGTACTATGGGAGGTAGAGCCTTCAGTTATCAGGTCTGCTCGTGGTACCTACGGTCTCTAAATGTACTATGGGAGGTAGAGCCTTCAGTTATCAGGTCTGCTCGTGGTACAGTCTCTAAATGTACTATGGGAGGTAGAGCCTTCAGTTATCAGGCCTGCTTGTGGTAGCTACGGTCTCTAAATGTACTATGGGAGGTAGAGCCTTAGGTTATCAGGCCTGCTCGTGGTAGCTACGGTCTCTAACTGTACTATGGGAGGTAGAGCCTTCAGTTATCAGGCCTGCTTGTGGTACAGTCTCTAAATGTACTATGGGAGGTAGAGCCTTCAGTTATCAGGCCTGCTCGTGGCACAGTCTCTAAATGTACAATGGGAGGTAGAGCCTTCAGTTATCAGGCCTGCTCGTGGCACAGTCTCTAAATGTACTATGGGAGGTAGAGCCTTCAGTTATCAGGCCTGCTCGTGGTACCTACAGTCTCTAAATGTACTATGGGAGGTAAAGCCTTCAGTTATCAGGCCTGCTCGTGGTACCTACTGTCTCTAAATGTACTATGGGAGGTAGAGCCTTCAGTTATCGGGCCTGCTCGTGGTACCTACAGTCTCTAAATGTACTATGGGAGGTAGAGCCTTCAGTTATCAGGCCTGCTCGTGGTACCTACTGTCTCTAAATGTACTATGGGAGGTAGAGCCTTCAGTTATCGGGCCTGCTCGTTGTACCTACAGTCTCTAAATGTACTATGGGAGGTAGAGCCTTCAGTTATCAGGCCTGCTCGTGGCACAGTCTCTAAATGTACTATGAGAGGTAGAGCCTTCAGTTATCAGACCTGCTCGTGGTAGTCTCTAAATGTACTATGGAAGGTAGAGCCTTCAGTTATCAGACCTGCTCGTGGTACAGTCTCTAAATGTACTATGGGAGGTAGAGCCTTCAGTTATCAGGCCTGCTCGTGGTACCTACTGTCTCTAAATGTACTATGGGAGGTAGAGCCTTCAGTTATCAGGCCTGCTCGTGGTACCTACTGTCTCTAAATGTACTATGGGAGGTAGAGCCTTCAGTTATCAGGTAGCTCGTGGTACCTACGGTCTCTAAATGTACTATGGGAGGTAGAGCCTTCAGTTATCAGGCCTGCTCGTGGTACCTACTGTCTCTAAATGTACTATGGGAGGTAGAGCCTTCAGTTATCAGGCCTGCTCGTGGTACCTACTGTCTCTAAATGTACTATGGGAGGTAGAGCCTTCAGTTATCAGGTAGCTCGTGGTACCTACGGTCTCTAAATGTACTATGGGAGGTAGAGCCTTCAGTTATCAGACCTGCTCGTGGTAGTCTCTAAATGTACTATGGGAGGTAGAGCCTTCAGTTATCAGACCTGCTCGTGGTACAGTCTCTAAATGTACTATGGGAGGTAGAGCCTTCAGTTATCAGGTCTGCTCGTGGTAGTCTCTAAATGTACTATGGAAGGTAGAGCCTTCAGTTATCAGACCTGCTCGTGGTACAGTCTCTAAATGTACTATGGAAGGTAGAGCCTTCAGTTATCAGGCCTGCTCGTGGTACCTACAGTCTCTAAATGTACTATGGGAGGTAGAGCCTTCAGTTATCAGGCCTGCTCGTGGTACCTACTGTCTCTAAATGTACTATGGGAGGTAGAGCCTTCAGTTATCAGGCCTGCTCGTAGTACCTACAGTCTCTAAATGTACTATGGGAGGTAGAGCCTTCAGTTATCAGACCTGCTCGTGGTAGTCTCTAAATGTACTATGGGAGGTAGAGCCTTCAGTTATCAGACCTGCTCGTGGTACAGTCTCTAAATGTACTATGGGAGGTAGAGCCTTCAGTTATCAGACCTGCTCGTGGTAGTCTCTAAATGTACTATGGGAGGTAGAGCCTTCAGTTATCAGACCTGCTCGTGGTACAGTCTCTAAATGTACTATGGGAGGTAGAGCCTTCAGTTATCGGGCCTGCTCGTGGTACCTACTGTCTCTAAATGTACTATGGGAGGTAGACCCTTCAGTTATCAGGCCCCTCTCTTCAGGGTCTGAGAGGCAGACACACACTGTACCTTTAAGAGTAGTTTAAAACATTCCTTTTTGTATGTGTATGAAACATTAATTGATTGGTTCTGACCTCCTTCCCGGTGCTGATGCAGCCATTGATTTCGCTGATGATTCCTCGACTCAGCATCTTGAAGAGAATCATTCGAGTGCGTGGATCTAAAACCTGTAGAAGAAAAAAGACGATCACCTGAATCAAAGAATCAATCATCGACCAATAACTCATGAAACACATGTTAATCATTTAATGATCACATGATTGATCAGGTGACAAATATATACCTCTTTGTGTTTTATTTTCTACACCCTGCTGTTCACTTCCTGTAAGGCTCTTTCTAAATAAAAGCATTTTAATGCTCACCTGTTCCACTGTGGCTCGATCTGATTTGTCCTTCACTCTGTACCTGCAGAGAGCAGCCAATCAGAGCATTAGAAACATGTCAGCTCACCTGTGAAATAGGTCGGAAGTGAGTTCATACGTACGTGTCGGATTCTTTCTGTTTCTGCATCATCGTCACTTTATTAATCACTGAGTCAGCATAATTCAGCTTATCTGAAACAACAACCAATCAATACGCTCGGTTATCAGAAGAAAAACCAGCCCATCGTTCTGTCAAACACACCTGAGAGCAGCTCTGTGTGTGTGTGTGTGTGTGTGTGTGTGAGCAGCTCTGTGTGTGTGTGTGTGTGTGTGTGTGTGTGTGAGCAGCTCTGTGTGTGTGTGTGTGCATGTGTGAGCAGCTCTGTGTGTGTGTGTGTGTGTGTGTGTGTGTGAGCAGCTCTGTGTGTGTGTGTGTGTGAGCAGCAGCTCTGTGTGTGTGTGTGTGAGCAGCTCTGTGTGTGTGTGTGAGTGTGAGCAGCTCTGTGTGTGTGTGTGAGTGTGAGCAGCTCTGTGTGTGTGTGTGAGTGTGTGTGTGAGCAGCTCTGTGTGTGTGTGTGAGTGTGAGCAGCTCTGTGTGTGTGTGTGAGTGTGTGTGTGTGTGAGCAGCTCTGTGTGTGTGTGTGAGTGTGTGTGTGAGCAGCTCTGTGTGTGTGTGTGTGTGTGAGTGTGTGTGTGTGTGAGAGTGTGTGTGTGTGTGAGCAGCTCTGTGTGAGTGTGTGTGTGTGAGCAGCTCTGTGTGTGTGTGTGAGTGTGTGTGTGTGTGTGTGAGCAGCTCTGTGTGAGTGTGTGTGTGTGAGCAGCTGTGTGTGTGTGTGAGTGTGTGTGTGTGTGTGTGTGTGTTACCCAGGTTGATCTTGTGTTCATACTTCCTCAGAGCTTTATCAGACGGAGTGGACGGCAGCATCTTATTGGACGGATTCTGTCTGTTGGACTGACCAATAAGAAGAGAGATCATGAGTCAGACAGACCTTTAAGTGTGGATGTGAGTCCTGAGACCATTATACAAACGACAACCACATCGACAACAACAAGAACAAGACAACACAACAACTAGACAACAAGACAACAACAACTACGACAACACTACAACAGTACAACACTACAACACGACAATACTACAACAAGACAACAACAACTACGACAACACTACAACACTACAATACTACAACAAGACAACAACAACTACGACAACAAGACGACACAACTACGACAACAAAACAACTACGACAACAAGACGACACAACAACTACGACAATAAGACGACAACAACTACGACAATAAGACGACAACA
Organism: Labrus mixtus; assembly: GCF_963584025.1. Lineage (NCBI taxonomy): Eukaryota > Metazoa > Chordata > Actinopteri > Labriformes > Labridae > Labrus > Labrus mixtus. The sequence goes on along the minus strand of NC_083619.1, from coordinate 31,057,782 downwards.
ACTACGACAACAAGACAACACAACAACAAGACAACACAACAACTACGACAACAAGATGACAACAACTATGACAACAACTACGACAACAAGATGACAACAAGACGACAACAACAACTACGACAACAAGACAACAACTACGACAATAAGACGACAACAACTACGACAACAAGACAACAACTACGACAACAAGACAACACTACAACACGACAACACTACAACAAGACAACAACAATTATGACAACAAGACGACAACAACTACGACAACAAGACAACAACAACTACGACAACAAGACAACACAACAACTACGACAACAAGACAACACTACAACAACAACAACAACAACAAGACAACACTACAACAACAACAACAACAACAAGACAACAACTACGACAACACTACAACAAGACAACAACAACTACGACAACAACTACGACAACAAGACAACAACAACAACTACGACAATAAGACGACAACAACTACGACAATAAGACGACAACAACTACGACAATAAGACGACAACAACTACGACAACAAGACAACAACAACTACGACAACACGACAACAAGACAACAACTACAACAAGAAAACACAACAACTACGACAACAAAACGACGACAACAAGACAACAACAACTACGACAACAAGACGACACAACAACTACGACAACAAGACAACACAACAACTACGACAACAAGACGACAACAACTACGACAACAACTACGACAACAAGACAACACAACAACTACGACAACAAGACAACAACAACTACGACAACACAACAACAAGACAACAACAACTACGACAACAACAACTACGACAACAAGACAAGACAACAACAAGACAACAACAACTACGACAACAAGACGACACAACAACTACGACAACAACTACGACAACAAGACGACAACAAGACAACACGACAACAACAACTACGACAACAAGACGACAACAACTACGACAACAAGACGACACAACAACTACGACAACAACAACTACAACAACACAACAACTACGACAACAAGACGACAACAAGACAACAACAAGACGACAACAACAACTACGACAACAAGACGACAACAACTACGACAACAAGACGACAACAACTACGACAACACAACAACTACGACAACAAGACGACAACAAGACGACAACAACAACTACGACAACAACTACGACAACAAGACAACACAACAACTACGACAACAACTACGACAACAAGACGACAACAACTACGACAACACAACAACTACGACAACAACTACGACAACAACAACTACGACAACAAGACGACAACAAGACAACACAACAACTACGACAACACAACAACTACGACAACAAGACGACACGACAACAAGACGACACAACAACTACGACAACAAGACAACAAAAAACTACGACAACAAGACAACAACTACGACAATAAGACGACAACAACTACGACAACAATACAACAACAACTACGACAACAAGACAACAACAACTACGACAACACGACAACAACAACTACGACAATAAGACGACAACAACTACGACAACAACAACTACGACAACAAGACAACAACAACTACGACAACAAGAAAACACAACAACTACGACAACAACTATGACAACAAAAACTACGACAAGACGACAAGACGACACAACAACAACTACGACAACAACAACAAGACAACAACAACAACTACGACAACACTACAACAAGACAACAACTACGACAACAACTACGACAACAAGACAACAACAACAACTACGACAAAAAGACGACAACAACTACGACAATAAGACGACAACAACTACGACAACAAGATGACAACAACTATGACAACAACTACGACAACAAGATGACAACAAGACGACAACAACAACTACGACAACAAGACAACAAGACGACAACAACTACGACAACAAGACAACAACTACGACAACAAGACAACACTACAACACGACAACACTACAACAAGACAACAACAATTATGACAACAAGACGACAACAACTACGACAACAAGACAACAACTACGACAACAAGACAACACAACAACTACGACAACAAGACAACACTACAACAACAACAACAACAACAAGACAACACTACAACAACAACAACAACAACAAGACAACAACTACGACAACACTACAACAAGACAACAACAACTACGACAACAACTACGACAACAAGACAACAACAACAACTACGACAATAAGACGACAACAACTACGACAATAAGACGACAACAACTACGACAATAAGACGACAACAACTACGACAACAAGACAACAACAACTACGACAACACGACAACAAGACAACAACTACAACAAGAAAACACAACAACTACGACAACAAAACGACGACAACAAGACAACAACAACTACGACAACAAGACGACACAACAACTACGACAACAAGACAACACAACAACTACGACAACAAGACGACAACAACTACGACAACAAGACAACACAACAACTACGACAACAAGACAACAACAACTACGACAACACAACAACAAGACAACAACAACTACGACAACAAGACAAGACAACAACAAGACAACAACAACTACGACAACAAGACGACACAACAACTACGACAACAACTACGACAACAAGACGACAACAAGACAACACGACAACAACAACTACGACAACAAGACGACAACAACTACGACAACAAGACGACACAACAACTACGACAACAACAACTACAACAACACAACAACTACGACAACAAGACGACAACAAGACAACAACAAGACGACAACAACAACTACGACAACAAGACGACAACAACTACGACAACAAGACGACAACAACTACGACAACACAACAACTACGACAACAAGACGACAACAAGACGACAACAACAACTACGACAACAACTACGACAACAAGACAACACAACAACTACGACAACAACTACGACAACAAGACGACAACAACTACGACAACACAACAACTACGACAACAACTACGACAACAACAACTACGACAACAAGACGACAACAAGACAACACAACAACTACGACAACACAACAACTACGACAACAAGACGACACGACAACAAGACGACACAACAACTACGACAACAAGACAACAAAAAACTACGACAACAAGACAACAACTACGACAATAAGACGACAACAACTACGACAACAATACAACAACAACTACGACAACAAGACAACAACAACTACGACAACACGACAACAACAACTACGACAATAAGACGACAACAACTACGACAACAACAACTACGACAACAAGACAACAACAACTACGACAACAAGAAAACACAACAACTACGACAACAACTATGACAACAAAAACTACGACAAGACGACACAACAACAACAACTACGACAACAACAACAAGACAACAACAACAACTACGACAACACTACAACAAGACAACAACTACGACAACAACTACGACAACAAGACAACAACAACAACTACGACAAAAAGACGACAACAACTACGACAATAAGACGACAACAACTACGACAACAAGACAACAACAACTACGACAACACAACAACTACGACAACAAGACAACAACTACAACAAGAAAACACAACAACTACAACAACAAAACGACGACAACAAGACAACAACAACTACGACAACAAGACGACACAACAACTACGACAACAAGACAACACAACAACTACGACAACAAGACGACAACAACTACGACAACAAGACAACACAACAACTACGACAACAAGACAACAACAACTACGACAACACAACTACGACAACAAGACAACAACAACTACGACAACACAACTACGACAACAAGACGACAACAAGACGACAACAACAATTACGACAACAACTACGACAACAAGACGACAACAACTACGACAACAAGATAACAACAACTACGACAACAAGACAACACAACAACTACGACAACAACACGACAACAACAACAACTACAACAACACAACAACTACGACAACAAGACGACAACAAGACAACAACAAGACGACAACAACAACTACGACAACAACTACGACAACAACTACGACAACACAACAACTACGACAACAAGACGACAACAAGACGTCAACAACAACTACGACAACAAGACAACACAACAACTACGGCAACACAACAACTACGACAACAAGACGACAACAACAACTACGACAACAAGACGACAACAAGACGACACAACAACTACGACAACACAACAACTACGACAACAAGACGACACGACAACAAGACGACACAACAACTACGACAACAAGACAACAAAAAACTACGACAACAAGACAACAACTACGACAATAAGACGACAACAACTACGACAACAAGACAACAACAACTACGACAACAAGACAACAACAACTACGACAACAACAACTACGACAATAAGACGACAACAACTACGACAACAACAACTACGACAACAAGACGACAACAAGACAACAACAACTACGACAACAAGAAAACACAACAACTACGACAACAACTATGACAACAAAAACTACGACAAGACGACACAACAACTACGACAACAACTACGACAACAAAACAACAAGACAACAACAACTACGACAACACAACTACTACGACAACTACGACAACAAGACAACAACAACTACGACAACAAGACAACACAACAACTACGACAACAACTACGACAACACAACAACTACGACAACAAGACGACACAACAACTACGACAACAAGACGACAACAACAATTCACAACAACTACGACAACAAGACAACAACAACTACGACAACACAACAACAAGACAACAACTACAACAAGAAAACACAACAACTACGACAACAAAACGACGACAACAAGACAACAACAACTACGACAACAAGACGACACAACAACTACGACAACAAGACAACACAACAACTACGACAACAAGACGACAACAACTACGACAACAAGACAACACAACAACTACGACAACAAGACAACAACAACTACGACAACACAACTACGACAACAAGACAACAACAACTACGACAACAAGACGACAACAAGACGACAACAACAATTACGACAACAACAACTACGACAACAAGACGACAACAACTACGACAACAACAAGATAACAACAACTACAAAAACAAGACGACACAACAACTACGACAACAACACGACAACAACAACAACTACAACAACACAACAACTGCGACAACAAGACGACAACAAGACGACAACAACAACTACAACACAACAACTACGACAACAAGACGACAACAAGACGACAACAACAACTACGACAACAACTACGACAACAAGACAACACAACAACTACGACAACAACTACGACAACAAGACGACAACAACTACGACAACTACGACAACACAACAACTACGACAACAAGACGACAACAACAACTACGACAACAAGACGACAACAAGACGACACAACAACTACGACAACACAACAACTACGACAACAAGACGTCACGACAACAAGACGACACAACAACTACGACAACAAGACAACAAAAAACTACGACAACAAGACAACAACTACGACAATAAGACGACAACAACTACGACAACAAGACTACAACAACTACGACAACAACAACTACGACAATAAGACGACAACAACTACGACAACAACAACTACGACAACAAGACGACAACAAGACAACAACAACTACGACAACAAGAAAACACAACAACTACGACAACAACTATGACAACAAAAACTACGACAAGACGACACAACAACTACGACAACAAAACAACAAGACAAAAACAACTACGACAACACAACTACTACGACAACTACGACAACAAGACAACAACAACTACGACAACAAGACAACACAACAACTACGACAACAACTACGACAACACAACAACTACGACAACAACAATTCACAACAACTACGACAACAACTACGACAACAAGACAACTACGACAACAAGACGACAACAACTACGACAACAACAACTACGACAACAAGACGACAACAACAACTACGACAATAAGACAACAACTACGACAACAAGACAACAACTACGACAACACAACAACAACAACTACGACAACAACAACTACGACAACAAGACAACACAACAACTACGACAACAAGACAACACTACAACACGACAACAACAACTACGACAACAAGACAACAACAACTACGACAACACAACTACTACAACAACAACAAGACGACAACAAGACGACACAACAACTACGACAACAAGACGACAACACAACAACTACGACAACAAGACGACACAACAACTACGACAACAAGACGACACAACAACTACGACAACAACAATTCACAACAACTACGACAACAAGACGACACAACAACTACGACAACAAGACGACACAACAACTACGACAACAACTACGACAACAAGACGTCAACAACTACGACAAGACGACACAACAACTACGACACAACAACTACGACAACAAGACGACAACAAGACAACAACAACTACGACAACAAGAAAACACAACAACTACGACAACAACTATGACAACAAAAACTACGAAAAGACGACACAACAACTACGACAACAACTACGACAACAAAACAACAAGACAACAACAACTACGACAACACAACTACTACGACAACTACGACAACAAGACAACAACAACTACGACAACAAGACAACACAACAACTACGACAACAACTACGACAAAACAACAACTACGACAACAAGACGACACAACAACTACGACAACAAGACGACAACAACAATTCACAACAACTACGACAACAACTACGACAACAAGACAACAACAACTACGACAACACAACAACTACGACAAGAAAACACAACAACTACGACAACAAAACGACGACAACAAGACAACAACAACTACGACAACAAGACGACACAACAACTACGACAACAAGACAACACAACAACTACGACAACAAGACGACAACAACTACGACAACAAGACAACACAACAACTACGACAACAAGACAACAACAACTACGACAACACAACTACGACAACAAGACAACACAACAACTACGACAACAAGACAACAACAACTACGACAACACAACTACGACAACAAGACAACAACAACTACGACAACAAGACGACAACAAGACGACAACAACAATTACGACAACAACAACTACGACAACAAGACGACAACAACTACGACAACAACAAGATAACAACAACTACGAAAACAAGACGACACAACAACTACGACAACAACAACAACTACAACAACACAACAACTACGACAACAAGACGACAACAAGACGACAACAACAACTACGACAAGACGACACAACAACTACGACAACAACTACGACAACAAAACAACAAGACAACAACAACTACGACAACACAACTACTACGACAACTACGACAACAAGACAACAACAACTACAACAACAAGACGACAACACAACAACTACGACAACAACAACTACGACAACAAGACGACAACAACAACTACGACAACAACTACGACAACAAGAACTACGACAACAAGGCGACAACAACAACTAAGACAATAAGACAACAACTACGACAACAAGACAACAACTACGACAACTACGACAACACAACAACAACAACAACAACAACTACGACAACAACAACTACGACAACAAGACAACACAACAACAACAACTACGACAACAAGACGACAACAACAACTAAGACAATAAGACAACAACTACGACAACAAGACAACAACTACGACAACTACGACAACACAACAACAACAACTACGACAACAAGACAACACAACAACTACGACAACAAGACAACAACTACGACAACAAGACAACACGACAACAACTACGACAACAACAACAACACAACAAGACAACACAACAACTACGACAACAAGACAACAACAACAAGACAACAACGTCAACAAGACAACAACAAGATAACAACAACTACGACAACAAGACGACACAACAACTACGACAACACAACAACTACGACAACAAGACGACACAACAACTACGACAACAAGACGACAACAACTACGACAATAAGACGACAACAACTACGACAACAAGACAACAACAACTACGACAACAAGACAACACAACAACTACGACAACAACAACTACGACAATAAGACGACAACAACAACTACGACAACACAACAACTACGACAACAAGACGACACAACAACTACGACAACACAACAACTACGACAACAAGACGACACAACAACTACGACAACAATTCACAACAACTACGACAACAAGACGACACAACAACTACGACAACAACTACGACAACAAGACGTCAACAACTACGACACAACAACTACAACAACTACGACAACAAGACGACACAACAACTACGACAATAAGACGACAACTACGACAACAAGACGACAACAACTACGACAACAAGACGACACAACAACTATGACAACAACTACGACAACAAGACGACAACAACTAGACGACAACACAACAACTACGACAACAACAACTACGACAACAAGACGACAACAACAACTACGACAACAACTACGACAACAAGAACTACGACAACAAGGCGACAACAACAACTAAGACAATAAGACAACAACTACGACAACAAGACAACAACTACGACAACTACGACAACACAACAACAACAACAACAACAACTACGACAACAACAACTACGACAACAAGACAACACAACAACAACAACTACGACAACAAGACGACAACAACAACTAAGACAATAAGACAACAACTACGACAACAAGACAACAACTACGACAACTACGACAACACAACAACAACAACTACGACAACAAGACAACACAACAACTACGACAACAAGACAACAACTACGACAACAAGACAACACGACAACAACAACAACTACGACAACAACAACAACACAACAAGACAACACAACAACTACGACAACAAGACAACAACTACGACAACAAGACAACAACGTCAACAAGACAACAACAAGATAACAACAACTACGACAACAAGACGACACAACAACTACGACAACACAACAACTACGACAACAAGACGACACAACAAGACGACAACAAGACGACAACAACTACGACAATAAGACGACAACAACTACGACAACAAGACAACAACAACTACAACAACAAGACAACACAACAACTACGACAACAACAACTACGACAATAAGACGACAACAACAACTACGACAACACAACAACTACGACAACAAGACAACAACAACTACGATAACAAGAAAACACAACAACTACGACAACAACTATGACAACAACAACTACGACAAGACGACACAACAACTACGACAACAAAACAACAAGACAACAACAACTACGATAACAACTACGACAACAAGACAACAACAACTACGATAACAACTACGACAACAAGACAACAACAACTACGACAACAAGACAACACAACAACAAGATAACAACAACTACGACAACAAGACGACACAACAACTACGACAACACAACAACTACGACATCAAGACGACACAACAACTACGACAATAAGACAACAACAAGACAACAAGACGACACAACTACGACAACAAGACAACACAACAACTCCGACAACAACTACGACAACAAGACAACAACAACTACGACAACACAACAACTACGACAACAACTACGACAACAAGACGACACAACAACTACAACACAACAACTACAACAACACAAGAACTACGACAACAAGACGACACAACAACTACGACAACAACAACAATTCACAACAACTACGACAACAAGACGACACAACAACTACGACAACAAGACGACACAACAACTACGACAACACAACAACTGAGATGATCAAGATGTTCACAGACAACCAATCAGATCCATCGTTCTCACCTGACAGTTCATACTCGTCCTGATGTATCTTTTAGTCAGATCTCCGCCTGATGAACGCCATGCCCACTCTTCATCGTCCTCCTCCTCCTCCTCCTCCTCCTCATACTCCTCCTCCTCGTACTCCTCTGAAGGCTGCACAGCAATATCACTCATCTGGCTCTGCACAGCCGACAGCTGTGATTGGCTGTCAAAGGACAATAAAAACAAATCAACAAATGTCGAGTGGGTAGGCAGAGGGAAATCAAGAAAAGTCCAAACAAACATGGTCTGTCAGTCCTGCAGTCCTTCCTCCGTCCAGCAGGGAGACAGAGTGAATATAACTTTAATGAGTTCAGGATGGGACGTTTCAGACAGGACGGTGACAGACAGGACGGTGACAGACAGGATGGTTACAGACAGGATGGTTACAGACGGGATGGTTACAGACAGGACAGACTCTCTCTCTGTCTCTCTCTCTCTCTCTGTTTCTCTCTCTGTCTCTCTCTCTCTCTCTGTCTCTCTCTCTCTGTCTCTCTCTGTGTCTCTCTCTCTCTCTCTCTCTGTCTCTCGCTGTCTCTCTCTGTCTGTCTCTCTCTCTCTCTGGCTGTCTGTCTCTCTCTCTCTCTCTGTCTCTCTCTCTGTTTCTCTCTGTCTGTCTGTCTCTCTCTCTCTCTCTGTCTCTCTCTCTCTCTCTGCCTCTCTCTCTCTCTCTGTCTCTCTCTCTGTTTCTCTCTCTCTGTCTGTCTCTCTCTCTCTCTCTCTCTCTCTCTGTCTCTCTCTGTCTCTCTCTCTCTCTCTGTCTCTGTCTCTCTCTCCTTTTCTCTCCACAGAGATAGAGCAGCTTCTGAGGATCAGGGAGATGGAGAAAGTCAGGATATTGATTCTCTTAAATCTTTATCCATGTCACAGTGGAGGAGGAAGTGAGATTCTCTCTGGGTAACCAGTTCTGTCTGTGACGGCTCTTATCTGGGCCCCATACTTCACTACCATATAAAATGATTGGGTCTATTATTGAATTGAGAATTTTGAGCCAGGTCCTAATTGGAATGTCAATCTCAATTTTTCTTTTGATGGCATTAAAAGTTCTTCTTCCTCTCTCATGCAGCTCATTCACAGCCATGCCAACATGTCCAGTGGGAGTGATGACTTAGCCTAAATATGTGTATTGTTTGGTGTGCTGGATTTCTATGTTTCCTAATGTGTGTCTCTGAGAGTTGGATCTTCTTTGGAAGGTCATTATTTTGGTTCATATTGACAGTAAGTGCCCATGTTTGGCTGAACTTGTGGAGGATGTCCAGGCTCTGCTGTAAACCCTCTGGGGAGGGAGACAGGAGAACCAGGTCATCAGCAAACATCAGACATTTGACCTCTGTGTCCTGCAGGGTCACACCAGGAGCTGTGGACTTCTGCACTTCTTCTGTAAATGTGTTCATATGTTAAAGAGGGTTGGGCTCATGTTGCAGCCCCCCCACGGTACTGCCTGAAATCATTTGTTCTTTTGTTTTTTAATTGCACATCTGTTATTTACATACATAGTTTTAATTAAATCATAGGTTTTCCCCCCTATGCCACTTTCTAGTAATTTGTAAAAGAGTCCTTCATGACAAATGGAGTCAAAGGCCTTCCTGAAGTCTACAAAACAAGAATACAGTTTCTTTTTCTTTTGGTGTACATGGTGCTTAATGAGACATCATAATAATAATAACACACATGTTGAGTAACTCAGTCTGAGCTCACCTGTCCTCCTCTGCGTCATCAAACTGTCCAGGTACACAACCGTCCACCGACATGACGTCAGAGACCGTCTGAGACCAACACCTGAACCAGAACCTCACAGAATCCACACGGGTCAGAGAGCTCCTCACGGAACGGCGTGCTTTCTTCACTTCCGGCTCTGACTCACGTCACTACGGCAAGGGGCGAGGGTCTTTTCGCGAACTGCAGCTCAGTGCGGCCCCCTGCCGATGATAGCACAAAGTTCTTCTTCTTCTATCGTGAGTGATGGAGGAGGTGATCTAACTTAAACAATATTCAACTGTTATTAAAATAAATATATTTAATATAATAAGATTATTATTTTATCATCGTGAATTTACAAAAACGTTTTGGGGTTCATTTCAAAACTGGATATCTGGATTTGTTCATGAAGACATATAAACAGTTCTAAAGAATAAAGTCTGGGGGTGCGTTCGAATTGTCCCTCCTATCTCCTTTCACTATCCACTTCACCTTTCACTATCCACTTCACCTTTAACCCCGGAAGCATTTAAGTGGCGGCCGTGATAAGAGCCGTTTGAATTCTCTAAAAGTTAAGGAAAGGTGGGTCAGTGCTTCCTTTATAACCTCCTTTAGGATACACTGGCGTATCCTTTAGGAAAGGAGATGAGATATGACCTCAACATTTAAAGCGAGTCGCTCATCCGACCGTCCAGGAACATTAACGATGATCGTAAAGTGACACAGATCATAAAAGAGATAAAAAGATAAAAGACATTTTTATCAGATGATGTTTTATTCAACATATTTCATTCACTTAAGAATGTTTTGTGCACATTTGTATGCTTCAAACATTATGTGTAGGTTATATCTTACATTAATGTAATAATTCATTTCATATTTATGTTGATGTTGATTTCTGAGTGGACAGGAAGCTGATGGTTTCACTTTTCTTACTTGTAGTCTGGTATTCTATATTTATTTTATTTCAATCCCCCTCGTGGTGATCAGGATTATTTCACCGGTAAGAAGGCACAGGGGAAAGTTGATGATCTTCTTGTAGTCCATTTTCTGAACATTGTAGTTTCAACACGGCAGACCCACGTCATTAACCTCCGCCGGCCCGTCGCATTTAATGACGTCACCTAGTGGAAAATGTGGTCGGATTGTAAGAGCAACGAGATCGCCTTTCTCTAAGTCCTTTATGAATTCTCCTAACATCTTTCCTTAACCTCATGACGTTTTCGCGGGGTTAAAGGTGAAGAGGACAATTCAAACACACCCTTTATGTCCTGCTAACCGCTCTTACGGGAAGTTTTTATGTTGAAAGTCACAGGAAGTGTCTCTTACGGGAAGCTTTTATGTTGAAAGTCACAGGAAGTGTCTCTTACGGGAAGCTTTTATGTTGAAAGTCACAGGAAGTGTCTCTTACGGGAAGCTTTTATGATGAAAGTCACAGGAAGTGTCTCTTACGGGAAGTTTTTATGTTGAAAGTCACAGGAAGTGTTGCAGCAGTTAGCTCGTGTTAGCCTCGTAGTGATAAAGATGAAGACCCCCCGCTCTCTGTTGGTCTCTGAGCGCTCCAGTTTCCGGGATCAAAAGACCCGGATAAAGTCTCAGGTGGAGCAGCTGCACTTCAACTACAAGGTAGCTAACCCCGTTAGCACGCAGCTAACCCCGTTAGCACGAAGCTTTAGCCGTGTTAGCACGCAGCTAACCCCGTTAGCACTAAGCTTTAGCCGTGTTAGCATGCAGCTAACCCCGTTAACACGAAGCTTTAGCCGTGTTAGCACGCAGCTAACCCCGTTAGCACGAAGCTTTAGCCGTGTTAGCATGCAGCTAACCCGTTAGCACGAAGCTTTAGCCGTGTTAGCACGCAGCTAACCCGTTAGCACGAAGCTTTAGCCGTGTTAGCACGCAGCTAACCCCGTTAGCACGAAGCTTTAGCCGTGTTAGCACGCAGCTAACCCCGTTAGCATGAAGCTTTAGCCGTGTTAGCATCAGTGGTTGCACACTGTAGCTGTTCCCACTCAACGTTCTTGAAGCCAGAATACGCTCCTTACTTCCATCTTGCGATTTTGACGTCATTTGGAGCCAGAGTCTGCACACCTGTTACAGAGGTCAGGCTGGGGTCGCATAGTTTGAAGGAACCTCCTCCTTCTTTCACCTGTGCCAGACGCCCTGCTCATCCACTGTGGTAGAAATGACCTTACACCAGCAGCTCTCCCAGATGAAGAGTCCTCTCCGCCATCACCCAGAGGAGATGATCGACGTCTGCGCAACTGAAGAAGGTGGACAGAGTCTGGAGCTTTGTTACAGTGAACAGTGAGAAGGTGGACAGAGTCTGGAGCTTTGTTACAGTGAACAGTGAGAAGGTGGACAGAGTCTGGAGCTTTGTGACAGTGAACAGTGAGAAGGTGGACAGAGTCTGGAGCTTTGTTACAGTGAACAGTGAGAAGGTGGACAGAGTCTGGAGCTTTGTGACAGTGAACAGTGAGAAGGTGGACAGAGTCTGGTGCTTTGTGACAGTGAACAGTGAGAAGGTGGACAGAGTCTGGTGCTTTGTGACAGTGAGAAGGTGGACAGAGTCTGGAGCTTTGTGACAGTGAGAAGGTGGACAGAGTCTGGTGCTTTGTGACAGTGAGAAGGTGGACAGAGTCTGGAGCTTTGTTACAGTGAACAGTGAGAAGGTGGACAGAGTCTGGAGCTTTGTGACAGTGAACAGTGAGAAGGTGGACAGAGTCTGGAGCTTTGTGACAGTGAACAGTGAGAAGGTGGACAGAGTCTGGAGCTTTGTGACAGTGAGAAGGTGGACAGAGTCTGGAGCTTTGTGACAGTGAACAGTGAGAAGGTGGACAGAGTCTGGTGCTTTGTGACAGTGAACAGTGAGAAGGTGGACATAGTCTGGAGCTTTGTTACAGTGAACAGTGAGAAGGTGGACAGAGTCTGGAGCTTTGTGACAGTGAACAGTGAGAAGGTGGACAGAGTCTGGAGCTTTGTGACAGTGAGAAGGTGGACAGAGTCTGGAGCTTTGTTACAGTGAACAGTGAGAAGGTGGACAGAGTCTGGAGCTTTGTGACAGTGAACAGTGAGAAGGTGGACAGAGTCTGGAGCTTTGTGACAGTGAACAGTGAGAAGGTGGACAGAGTCTGGAGCTTTGTGACAGTGAACAGTGAGAAGGTGGACAGAGTCTGGAGCTTTGTGACAGTGAACAGTGAGAAGGTGGACAGAGTCTGGAGCTTTGTGACAGTGAACAGTGAGAAGGTGGACAGAGTCTGGAGCTTTGTGACAGTGAACAGTGAGAAGGTGGACAGAGTCTGGAGCTTTGTGACAGTGAGAAGGTGGACAGAGTCTGGAGCTTTGTGACAGTGAACAGTGAGAAGGTGGACAGAGTCTAGTGCTTTGTGACAGTGAACAGTGAGAAGGTGGACATAGTCTGGAGCTTTGTTACAGTGAACAGTGAGAAGGTGGACAGAGTCTGGAGCTTTGTGACAGTGAACAGTTAGAAGGTGGACAGAGTCTGGAGCTTTGTGACAGTGAGAAGGTGGACAGAGTCTGGAGCTTTGTTACAGTGAACAGTGAGAAGGTGGACAGAGTCTGGAGCTTTGTGACAGTGAACAGTGAGAAGGTGGACAGAGTCTGGAGCTTTGTGACAGTGAGAAGGTGGACAGAGTCTGGAGCTTTGTGACAGTGAGAAGGTGGACAGAGTCTGGTGCTTTGTGACAGTGAGAAGGTGGACAGAGTCTGGAGCTTTGTGACAGTGAGAAGGTGGACAGAGTCTGGAGCTTTGTTACAGTGAACAGTGAGAAGGTGGACAGAGTCTGGAGCTTTGTTACAGTGAACAGTGAGAAGGTGGACAGAGTCTGGAGCTTTGTTACAGTGAACAGTGAGAAGGTGGACAGAGTCTGGAGCTTTGTTACAGTGAGAAGGTGGACAGAGTCTGGAGCTTTGTTACAGTGAACAGTGAGAAGGTGGACAGAGTCTGGAGCTTTGTAACAGTGAGAAGGTGGACAGAGTCTGGAGCTTTGTGACAGTGAGAAGGTGGACAGAGTCTGGACCTTTGTTACAGTGAACAGTGAGAAGGTGGACAGAGTCTGGACCTTTGTTACAGTGAACAGTGAGAAGGTGGACAGAGTCTGGTGCTTTGTGACAGTGAACAGTGAGAAGGTGGACAGAGTCTGGAGCTTTGTTACAGTGAACAGTGAGAAGGTGGACAGAGTCTGGAGCTTTGTGACAGTGAGAAGGTGGACAGAGTCTGGAGCTTTGTGACAGTGAGAATGTGGACAGAATCTGGAGCTTTGTAACAGTGAGAAGGTGGACAGAGTCTGGAGCTTTGTTACAGTGAACAGTGAGAAGGTGGACAGAGTCTGGTGCTTTGTTACAGTGAACAGTGAGAAGGTGGACAGAGTCTGGAGCTTTGTGACAGTGAGAAGGTGGACAGAGTCTGGAGCTTTGTTACAGTGAGAAGGTGGACAGAGTCTGGAGCTTTGTGACAGTGAGAAGGTGGACAGAGTCTGGTGCTTTGTGACAGTGAACAGTGAGAAGGTGGACAGAGTCTGGACCTTTGTTACAGTGAGAAGGTGGACAGAGTCTGGAGCTTTGTGACAGTGAACAGTGAGAAGGTGGACAGAGTCTGGTGCTTTGTGACAGTGAACAGTGAGAAGGTGGACAGAGTCTGGAGCTTTGTGACAGTGAGAAGGTGGACAGAGTCTGGTGCTTTGTGACAGTGAACAGTGAGAAGGTGGACAGAGTCTGGAGCTTTGTAACAGTGAACAGTGAGAAGGTGGACAGAGTCTGGAGCTTTGTTACAGTGAACAGTGAGAAGGTGGACAGAGTCTGGAGCTTTGTTACAGTGAACAGTGAGAAGGTGGACAGAGTCTGGAGCTTTGTGACAGTGAACAGTGAGAAGGTGGACAGAGTCTGGAGCTTTGTGACAGTGAACAGTGAGAAGGTGGACAGAGTCTGGAGCTTTGTGACAGTGAACAGTGAGAAGGTGGACAGAGTCTGGAGCTTTGTAACAGTGAACAGTGAGAAGGTGGACAGAGTCTGGAGCTTTGTTACAGTGAACAGTGAGAAGGTGGACAGAGTCTGGTGCTTTGTGACAGTGAACAGTGAGAAGGTGGACAGAGTCTGGTGCTTTGTTACAGTGAACAGTGAGAAGGTGGACAGAGTCTGGTGCTTTGTGACAGTGAGAAGGTGGACAGAGTCTGGACCTTTGTTACAGTGAACAGTGAGAAGGTGGACAGAGTCTGGAGCTTTGTGACAGTGAGAAGGTGGACAGAGTCTGGTGCTTTGTGACAGTGAGAAGGTGGACAGAGTCTGGAGCTTTGTGACAGTGAGAAGGTGGACAGAGTCTGGAGCTTTGTAACAGTGAGAAGGTGGACAGAGTCTGGAGCTTTGTTACAGTGAACAGTGAGAAGGTGGACAGAGTCTGGAGCTTTGTGACAGTGAGAAGGTGGACAGAGTCTGGAGCTTTGTGACAGTGAACAGTGAGAAGGTGGACAGAGTCTGGTGCTTTGTGACAGTGGACAGTGAGAAGGTGGACAGAGTCTGGACCTTTGTTACAGTGAACAGTGAGAAGGTGGACAGAGTCTGGACCTTTGTTACAGTGAACAGTGAGAAGGTGGACAGAGTCTGGTGCTTTGTGACAGTGAACAGTGAGAAGGTGGACAGAGTCTGGAGCTTTGTTACAGTGAACAGTGAGAAGGTGGACAGAGTCTGGACCTTTGTTACAGTGAGAAGGTGGACAGAGTCTGGTGCTTTGTGACAGTGAGAAGGTGGACAGAGTCTGGAGCTTTGTGACAGTGAGAAGGTGGACAGAGTCTGGAGCTTTGTTACAGTGAACAGTGAGAAGGTGGACAGAGTCTGGAGCTTTGTTACAGTGAACAGTGAGAAGGTGGACAGAGTCTGGACCTTTGTTACAGTGAACAGTGAGAAGGTGGACAGAGTCTGGAGCTTTGTGACAGTGAGAAGGTGGACAGAGTCTGGTGCTTTGTGACAGTGAGAAGGTGGACAGAGTCTGGAGCTTTGTGACAGTGAGAAGGTGGACAGAGTCTGGAGCTTTGTAACAGTGAGAAGGTGGACAGAGTCTGGAGCTTTGTTACAGTGAACAGTGAGAAGGTGGACAGAGTCTGGTGCTTTGTGACAGTGAGAAGGTGGACAGAGTCTGGAGCTTTGTAACAGTGAACAGTGAGAAGGTGGACAGAGTCTGGAGCTTTGTTACAGTGAACAGTGAGAAGGTGGACAGAGTCTGGTGCTTTGTTACAGTGAACAGTGAGAAGGTGGACAGAGTCTGGAGCTTTGTGACAGTGAGAAGGTGGACAGAGTCTGGAGCTTTGTTACAGTGAGAAGGTGGACAGAGTCTGGTGCTTTGTGACAGTGAACAGTGAGAAGGTGGACAGAGTCTGGTGCTTTGTTACAGTGAGAAGGTGGACAGAGTCTGGAGCTTTGTGACAGTGAACAGTGAGAAGGTGGACAGAGTCTGGTGCTTTGTGACAGTGAACAGTGAGAAGGTGGACAGAGTCTGGTGCTTTGTGACAGTGAACAGTGAGAAGGTGGACAGAGTCTGGAGCTTTGTAACAGTGAACAGTGAGAAGGTGGACAGAGTCTGGAGCTTTGTTACAGTGAACAGTGAGAAGGTGGACAGAGTCTGGAGCTTTGTTACAGTGAACAGTGAGAAGGTGGACAGAGTCTGGAGCTTTGTGACAGTGAACAGTGAGAAGGTGGACAGAGTCTGGAGCTTTGTGACAGTGAACAGTGAGAAGGTGGACAGAGTCTGGAGCTTTGTGACAGTGAACAGTGAGAAGGTGGACAGAGTCTGGAGCTTTGTAACAGTGAACAGTGAGAAGGTGGACAGAGTCTGGAGCTTTGTTACAGTGAACAGTGAGAAGGTGGACAGAGTCTGGTGCTTTGTGACAGTGAACAGTGAGAAGGTGGACAGAGTCTGGTGCTTTGTGACAGTGAGAAGGTGGACAGAGTCTGGACCTTTGTTACAGTGAACAGTGAGAAGGTGGACAGAGTCTGGTGCTTTGTTACAGTGAACAGTGAGAAGGTGGACAGAGTCTGTAGCTTTGTTACAGTGAACAGTGAGAAGGTGGACAGAGTCTGGTGCTTTGTTACAGTGAACAGTGAGAAGGTGGACAGAGTCTGGTGCTTTGTGACAGTGAGAAGGTGGACAGAGTCTGGACCTTTGTTACAGTGAACAGTGAGAAGGTGGACAGAGTCTGGAGCTTTGTGACAGTGAGAAGGTGAACAGAGTCTGGTGCTTTGTGACAGTGAGAAGGTGGACAGAGTCTGGAGCTTTGTGACAGTGAGAAGGTGGACAGAGTCTGGAGCTTTGTTACAGTGAACAGTGAGAAGGTGGACAGAGTCTGGAGCTTTGTGACAGTGAGAAGGTGGACAGAGTCTGGAGCTTTGTGACAGTGAGAAGGTGGACAGAGTCTGGAGCTTTGTGACAGTGAGAAGGTGGACAGAGTCTGGAGCTTTGTGACAGTGAGAAGGTGGACAGAGTCTGGAGCTTTGTAACAGTGAGAAGGTGGACAGAGTCTGGAGCTTTGTTACAGTGAACAGTGAGAAGGTGGACAGAGTCTGGTGCTTTGTTACAGTGAACAGTGAGAAGGTGGACAGAGTCTGGTGCTTTGTGACAGTGAGAAGGTGGACAGAGTCTGGACCTTTGTTACAGTGAACAGTGAGAAGGTGGACAGAGTCTGGAGCTTTGTGACAGTGAGAAGGTGAACAGAGTCTGGTGCTTTGTGACAGTGAGAAGGTGGACAGAGTCTGGAGCTTTGTGACAGTGAGAAGGTGGACAGAGTCTGGAGCTTTGTTACAGTGAACAGTGAGAAGGTGGACAGAGTCTGGAGCTTTGTGACAGTGAGAAGGTGGACAGAGTCTGGAGCTTTGTGACAGTGAGAAGGTGGACAGAGTCTGGAGCTTTGTGACAGTGAGAAGGTGGACAGAGTCTGGAGCTTTGTGACAGTGAGAAGGTGGACAGAGTCTGGAGCTTTGTAACAGTGAGAAGGTGGACAGAGTCTGGAGCTTTGTTACAGTGAACAGTGAGAAGGTGGACAGAGTCTGGAGCTTTGTGACAGTGAGAAGGTGGACAGAGTCTGGAGCTTTGTGACAGTGAACAGTGAGAAGGTGGACAGAGTCTGGTGCTTTGTGACAGTGAACAGTGAGAAGGTGGACATAGTCTGGAGCTTTGTTACAGTGAACAGTGAGAAGGTGGACAGAGTCTGGAGCTTTGTGACAGTGAACAGTGAGAAGGTGGACAGAGTCTGGAGCTTTGTGACAGTGAGAAGGTGGACAGAGTCTGGAGCTTTGTTACAGTGAACAGTGAGAAGGTGGACAGAGTCTGGAGCTTTGTGACAGTGAGAAGGTGGACAGAGTCTGGAGCTTTGTGACAGTGAACAGTGAGAAGGTGGACAGAGTCTGGAGCTTTGTGACAGTGAACAGTGAGAAGGTGGACAGAGTCTGGAGCTTTGTGACAGTGAACAGTGAGAAGGTGGACAGAGTCTGGAGCTTTGTGACAGTGAGAAGGTGGACAGAGTCTGGAGCTTTGTTACAGTGAACAGTGAGAAGGTGGACAGAGTCTGGAGCTTTGTGACAGTGAACAGTGAGAAGGTGGACAGAGTCTGGAGCTTTGTGACAGTGAACAGTGAGAAGGTGGACAGAGTCTGGAGCTTTGTGACAGTGAACAGTGAGAAGGTGGACAGAGTCTGGAGCTTTGTAACAGTGAACAGTGAGAAGGTGGACAGAGTCTGGAGCTTTGTTACAGTGAACAGTGAGAAGGTGGACAGAGTCTGGTGCTTTGTGACAGTGAACAGTGAGAAGGTGGACAGAGTCTGGTGCTTTGTTACAGTGAACAGTGAGAAGGTGGACAGAGTCTGGTGCTTTGTGACAGTGAGAAGGTGGACAGAGTCTGGACCTTTGTTACAGTGAACAGTGAGAAGGTGGACAGAGTCTGGAGCTTTGTGACAGTGAGAAGGTGAACAGAGTCTGGTGCTTTGTGACAGTGAGAAGGTGGACAGAGTCTGGAGCTTTGTGACAGTGAGAAGGTGGACAGAGTCTGGAGCTTTGTTACAGTGAACAGTGAGAAGGTGGACAGAGTCTGGAGCTTTGTGACAGTGAGAAGGTGGACAGAGTCTGGAGCTTTGTGACAGTGAGAAGGTGGACAGAGTCTGGAGCTTTGTGACAGTGAGAAGGTGGACAGAGTCTGGAGCTTTGTGACAGTGAGAAGGTGGACAGAGTCTGGAGCTTTGTAACAGTGAGAAGGTGGACAGAGTCTGGAGCTTTGTTACAGTGAACAGTGAGAAGGTGGACAGAGTCTGGAGCTTTGTGACAGTGAGAAGGTGGACAGAGTCTGGAGCTTTGTGACAGTGAACAGTGAGAAGGTGGACAGAGTCTGGTGCTTTGTGACAGTGAACAGTGAGAAGGTGGACATAGTCTGGAGCTTTGTTACAGTGAACAGTGAGAAGGTGGACAGAGTCTGGAGCTTTGTGACAGTGAACAGTGAGAAGGTGGACAGAGTCTGGAGCTTTGTGACAGTGAGAAGGTGGACAGAGTCTGGAGCTTTGTTACAGTGAACAGTGAGAAGGTGGACAGAGTCTGGAGCTTTGTGACAGTGAACAGTGAGAAGGTGGACAGAGTCTGGAGCTTTGTGACAGTGAGAAGGTGGACAGAGTCTGGAGCTTTGTGACAGTGAGAAGGTGGACAGAGTCTGGTGCTTTGTGACAGTGAGAAGGTGGACAGAGTCTGGAGCTTTGTGACAGTGAGAAGGTGGACAGAGTCTGGAGCTTTGTGACAGTGAGAAGGTGGACAGAGTCTGGACCTTTGTTACAGTGAGAAGGTGGACAGAGTCTGGTGCTTTGTGACAGTGAGAAGGTGGACAGAGTCTGGAGCTTTGTGACAGTGAGAAGGTGGACAGAGTCTGGAGCTTTGTTACAGTGAACAGTGAGAAGGTGGACAGAGTCTGGAGCTTTGTGACAGTGAGAAGGTGGACAGAGTCTGGTGCTTTGTGACAGTGAGAAGGTGGACAGAGTCTGGAGCTTTGTGACAGTGAGAAGGTGGACAGAGTCTGGAGCTTTGTAACAGTGAGAAGGTGGACAGAGTCTGGACCTTTGTTACAGTGAACAGTGAGAAGGTGGACAGAGTCTGGAGCTTTGTTACAGTGAACAGTGAGAAGGTGGACAGAGTCTGGAGCTTTGTTACAGTGAACAGTGAGAAGGTGGACAGAGTCTGGAGCTTTGTAACAGTGAGAAGGTGGACAGAGTCTGGAGCTTTGTGACAGTGAGAAGGTGGACAGAGTCTGGACCTTTGTTACAGTGAACAGTGAGAAGGTGGACAGAGTCTGGAGCTTTGTGACAGTGAGAAGGTGGACAGAGTCTGGAGCTTTGTGACAGTGAGAAGGTGGACAGAGTCTGGAGCTTTGTAACAGTGAGAAGGTGGACAGAGTCTGGAGCTTTGTTACAGTGAACAGTGAGAAGGTGGACAGAGTCTGGTGCTTTGTGACAGTGAGAAGGTGGACAGAGTCTGGAGCTTTGTGACAGTGAGAAGGTGGACAGAGTCTGGAGCTTTGTAACAGTGAGAAGGTGGACAGAGTCTGGAGCTTTGTTACAGTGAACAGTGAGAAGGTGGACAGAGTCTGGTGCTTTGTTACAGTGAACAGTGAGAAGGTGGACAGAGTCTGGAGCTTTGTGACAGTGAGAAGGTGGACAGAGTCTGGAGCTTTGTGACAGTGAGAAGGTGGACAGAGTCTGGTGCTTTGTGACAGTGAACAGTGAGAAGGTGGACAGAGTCTGGAGCTTTGTGACAGTGAACAGTGAGAAGGTGGACAGAGTCTGGTGCTTTGTGACAGTGAACAGTGAGAAGGTGGACAGAGTCTGGTGCTTTGTGACAGTGAACAGTGAGAAGGTGGACAGAGTCTGGAGCTTTGTAACAGTGAACAGTGAGAAGGTGGACAGAGTCTGGAGCTTTGTTACAGTGAACAGTGAGAAGGTGGACAGAGTCTGGAGCTTTGTTACAGTGAACAGTGAGAAGGTGGACAGAGTCTGGAGCTTTGTGACAGTGAACAGTGAGAAGGTGGACAGAGTCTGGAGCTTTGTGACAGTGAACAGTGAGAAGGTGGACAGAGTCTGGAGCTTTGTGACAGTGAACAGTGAGAAGGTGGACAGAGTCTGGTGCTTTGTGACAGTGAACAGTGAGAAGGTGGACAGAGTCTGGAGCTTTGTTACAGTGAACAGTGAGAAGGTGGACAGAGTCTGGAGCTTTGTGACAGTGAACAGTGAGAAGGTGGACAGAGTCTGGAGCTTTGTTACAGTGAACAGTGAGAAGGTGGACAGAGTCTGGAGCTTTGTGACAGTGAACAGTGAGAAGGTGGACAGAGTCTGGTGCTTTGTGACAGTGAACAGTGAGAAGGTGGACAGAGTCTGGTGCTTTGTGACAGTGAGAAGGTGGACAGAGTCTGGAGCTTTGTGACAGTGAGAAGGTGGACAGAGTCTGGTGCTTTGTGACAGTGAGAAGGTGGACAGAGTCTGGAGCTTTGTTACAGTGAACAGTGAGAAGGTGGACAGAGTCTGGAGCTTTGTGACAGTGAACAGTGAGAAGGTGGACAGAGTCTGGAGCTTTGTGACAGTGAACAGTGAGAAGGTGGACAGAGTCTGGAGCTTTGTGACAGTGAACAGTGAGAAGGTGGACAGAGTCTGGAGCTTTGTGACAGTGAACAGTGAGAAGGTGGACAGAGTCTGGAGCTTTGTGACAGTGAGAAGGTGGACAGAGTCTGGAGCTTTGTGACAGTGAACAGTGAGAAGGTGGACAGAGTCTGGTGCTTTGTGACAGTGAACAGTGAGAAGGTGGACATAGTCTGGAGCTTTGTTACAGTGAACAGTGAGAAGGTGGACAGAGTCTGGAGCTTTGTGACAGTGAACAGTGAGAAGGTGGACAGAGTCTGGAGCTTTGTAACAGTGAACAGTGAGAAGGTGGACAGAGTCTGGTGCTTTGTGACAGTGAGAAGGTGGACAGAGTCTGGACCTTTGTTACAGTGAACAGTGAGAAGGTGGACAGAGTCTGGAGCTTTGTGACAGTGAGAAGGTGGACAGAGTCTGGTGCTTTGTGACAGTGAGAAGGTGGACAGAGTCTGGAGCTTTGTGACAGTGAGAAGGTGGACAGAGTCTGGAGCTTTGTAACAGTGAGAAGGTGGACAGAGTCTGGAGCTTTGTTACAGTGAACAGTGAGAAGGTGGACAGAGTCTGGTGCTTTGTGACAGTGAGAAGGTGGACAGAGTCTGGAGCTTTGTGACAGTGAGAAGGTGGACAGAGTCTGGAGCTTTGTAACAGTGAGAAGGTGGACATAGTCTGGAGCTTTGTGACAGTGAGAAGGTGGACAGAGTCTGGTGCTTTGTGACAGTGAGAAGGTGGACAGAGTCTGGAGCTTTGTGACAGTGAGAAGGTGGACAGAGTCTGGAGCTTTGTAACAGTGAGAAGGTGGACAGAGTCTGGAGCTTTGTTACAGTGAACAGTGAGAAGGTGGACAGAGTCTGGAGCTTTGTTACAGTGAGAAGGTGGACAGAGTCTGGAGCTTTGTGACAGTGAGAAGGTGGACAGAGTCTGGTGCTTTGTGACAGTGAACAGTGAGAAGGTGGACAGAGTCTGGTGCTTTGTGACAGTGAACAGTGAGAAGGTGGACAGAGTCTGGAGCTTTGTAACAGTGAACAGTGAGAAGGTGGACAGAGTCTGGAGCTTTGTTACAGTGAACAGTGAGAAGGTGGACAGAGTCTGGTGCTTTGTTACAGTGAGAAGGTGGACAGAGTCTGGTGCTTTGTGACAGTGAACAGTGAGAAGGTGGACAGAGTCTGGTGCTTTGTTACAGTGAACAGTGAGAAGGCTACCATAGTCATCCTCAGATAAAACACAGAGATCCTGGTCAATATTTAATTTATTTTTCTTTCCATGATGTTGCCCTGTGTTTTAAAGGCCAGATGCTGGAGGGTTGTGTTGGATTTGCTTTTCCATCATATTTTAACAGTCAAACAATCATCCAGGATCTCTTTACTTTATTTGATTTTTGTTTGGATTTCTTTGTTAAATTATTTTTTATACTTTCTCCTATGTTCCAGCAGTTCGAGCTGATGGTCTCCCTTACTTATTTTCCACATGGTTAATGAAGCCAGAGGTTGTTTATTGAAGTTTATTTTTTTCATAAAATGTTTAACGACAACGTGTTGGTCACAGTAAAATAATTTAGCAGTTAAGTTTATAGCTCACATTTGAAAAGGCCTTGAACTGACATTAATTTCTTCTTGACCAACAACAGCTAAGACAACAGCTAAGACAACAGACGAGATCAGCTTGTCACAGCCGGGCTCGTCAGAGATAAATGGCCTTCAAACTTATTTAATATTAAACATTTAAAACATATTAACATGTGTGGGGAAAAACGCGATCTGTATGTCTTCTTTTATTGTAGCTATGTCTCCTTCTAACTACAATAACAGCAGCATGTTGTGTGTAACACTGATCTCCTGCATTAACACCTTCCTTTGAAAGGTGTTAAATACAGACACAGTCACAATCACCGCAGTGTTTGTCAGGTTTTGTCAATTTTTAGTACAAATTCTCAATGAGCGTCATTAAATTTACAATTTGATCAACTTGTGACTGTTGAATTGGTGTGTGGAAGACACTGCAGAATATTTATCAGTTTAAGCAGCACGATGCTCCGTTAATATTACATTACACCACCGCAGGTTGTTGATGTTCACGTTTCAGTTAGTCTCTTAAATCAGTAACAGTTATATTAAATCAGATCTTACCTTTAGTTTTATCTGGATCTTAAATCAGTAACAGTTATATTAAATCAGATCTTACCTTTAGTTTTATCTGGATCTTAAATCAGTAACAGTTATATTAAATCAGATCTTACCTTTAGTTTTATCAGGATCTTAAATCAGTAACAGTTATATTAAATCAGATCTTACCTTTAGTTTTATCTGGATCTTAAATCAGTAACAGTTATATTAAATCAGATCTTACCTTTAGTTTTATCTGGATCTTAAATCAGTAACAGTTATATTAAATCAGATCTTACCTTTAGTTTTATCTGGATCTTAAATCAGTAACAGTTATATTAAATCAGATCTTACCTTTAGTTTTATCTGGATACATAGAGAAATATTCTACCCTCGTATATAGTTCTATGAATTTCAGTCTGCACGGTGAAAGTAAAACCTGTTACTCTCTGTATAGCCCACTTATCACTCAGACTGTAAACATGTACACATTAGTAATGATGCAGGCCAGATTTAAATTATTTGACTTTGTTTTTGCCCTAGATACTTTTGAGACTTTACCAGACTATTTATTTTTGCTGTAAAATAACTGTACAGTCAATGAACCTCATCTGTGAGCAGATTTTATATTACGATTCTTGGTTTTAAATACAATTTAAATCACAATAATGATATAACAATATCAAGAAACATAGCAATAAAATAAAAAGATAAATCATGCCGGATAAGTAACCTAGCTTTACAACATTTCAGCTAACCTTAGCCTGCTTATGTGTTAGCTAGCTAGATAACGACTTTAACCAATGACACATAAATCACACTTTTTTGCTTACTGAAAAAACTGCAAAGATCCCTTAGCTCCCACAGGTCGGTTAGAACAGTTTACTGCAGATCAACTCATTTTGCCAGCTCAAAAAAGACGAAAAAACTGAACGGAAAAATTCAATGGCGTCTCGGCTTTCCTTCACTACGTAACTTTTACTATTCACAAAGAGAGCTACGCAAGATCGGCGGCTGTCAATCATCGTCAAATATGATGTAAAATCCCGTTTTTCAACCTCAAATAACTTATTTAAAACAAACTTCCCAGAAAAATGAGCACTTGAACACAATGTAGGGTGATAATAACTAATGATCACAGCAGAGTTTAGGTTTGATCCACATCCCGTCTGTTATCATTGAGGAGGCGGAGTTTATGACCTATACTGCAGCCAGTCAGCAGGGGGAGCTCTAAAAATAAAAGCTTCACTAGACCGGGGACCTTGTCCCGTCCATTATTTTTACAGTCTATGGTTAGCACGCAGGCCTGCACAGTTAGCAGAGCTGTTCGGGTGTGTGTCGTGCATGTGTGAACAGGGGCGTAACAAGGGGGGGAGGGTGGGAGAGAATAACAAAAATTTAAATAATAAAAAACTGTGTTTGTTCACCTGTGCAGGTGTCTGTGCTGCTCCCTGAGTGCTGCTCCGCCCCCCCTCACCTGGATTCTATCTTCAACACTTTCAACAGCTTTTACCTGATCAGAAATCTGCCCGTTTACGAACTACTGGACAAAAACTTTCTAGAGACCGCCGTGTACCAAGGTGACTCCTGATACACACCTGTACACTCCTGGTACACACCTGGTACACACCTGGTACACACCTGATACACACCTGTACACACCTGTTACACACCTGGTACACACCTGGTACACACCTGTTACACACCTGGTACACACTTGTACACACCTGTTACACACCAACACACACCTGATACACACCTGGTACACACCAACACACACCTAATGACTTGTTGTGTGTGTGTGTTTTCAGGGAGTGTGTATGGTGTATCCTACAGGACCAGGATAGATGAGGATAACTGCGTCGCTCTGACGCCTAAAGGTAAGCATTGGTGATGTCATCAGTGGTACCACTCACCTGGTGTCATCCCCTATTAAAGGACAGGGGGGAATATGACCCATAATTCATAGCATCCCCTTTATTTAAAGCAACGCACTTCTGGTCCAATTAGAAGAGATCTCTGAGGATCAATCTGAGAGGAGGACGAGCACACACTCCTTTGTCTTCCCTCCTAACCTCTGGTGAATCAAAGGGTTAAAGATTCACACAGACAATGTGTTGATGTCCTTCACAAAGAACTGGAGATAAGTGTTTATCAGTGACCTCATTAAGCATTATCAGCTGTTATTATTAAGCATTATCAGCTGTTATTATTAAGCATTATCAGCTGTTATTATTAAGCATTATCAGCTGTTATTATTAAGCATTATCAGCTGTTATTATTAAGCATTATCAGCTGTTATTATTAAGCATTATCAGCTGTTATTATTAAGCATTATCAGCTGTTAGTCTCTGTGACCTTCATATGAACATTCTTCATCTGTGATATGAAGTGATGTCGTCTTCTTCTTCATGGATTTCTCCTGTTAGTAGTGCTGTTAGACCTTCCAGTTCTCCACAACTGATACCATGAAACAACCCAGTAATGCAGTCACCTAGTTTGTAGTCCATCTCAGGTGAATTGTAGTTTTTTTACACACACAGCCATCATCAGTAGCGTTTTCTTTTTCTCTGTCCAGCTGAAGTCTCATCACACCTGAACCTCACTTTAGACCTGTTCGACCAGGTGGTTAGGAAAGCCAATCAGAGTACATGTTGGATTTATCGACCGCAGAGTCTGTCTGACTTCCTGTCTGTCTGAAGGTCACCTGACTCTCTCTCTGGACAAAGACTCGTTTGAGATGTTGGGTGTTGAAGGGAAACCGTCCAGATTCAACCACAGAACAAAATGCAGATTCGGTAAGAACCACCTCACTATGACATCACTATGACATCATCAAAACATCAGTATCATGGAGGTTTCTGTGTGTATGTTCTACAGTAGTGTCTGTGGATTTGACTGACAGCAGCATGGCTCCTGGTGGGCGGGGCTACCAGAGACTCCTGACAGGTCTGAGGTCAAGACTTCAGCTGAAGACTGACTTCCTGCTGTCACATTATCCAGGTGAGTGACATCATCATGCAGGTGAATGACATCACCATGCAGATGAGTGACATCACCGTTCAGGTGAGTGACATCACCGTGCAGGTGAGACTTGAGTTCAGTCTGAAACGTGATTGGCTCATTCAGCTGTGTTGTGAGTTAGCCTCTGATAGTTTATTTATAATAATAAATGAGTAAAGCGCTTTAACAGATGTTGCAGCTAAAGCTAACACAACTAGCATCTTTGCTGCTACATAAACCCTGCTGTCTGTCCAAAGGGGGTGGAGCCTCTCTTCAGGCCCTCCTGTCTCGTTACGATTGGTCGGAGCACAGACCTCAGATCAGCCAACACACTTTGACAGACCTGTCCTGTCCTGTCCTGCAGTCATGTGACCCTCACAGCTTCATGGAGTGGCTTGGAGCTGTGGACGCCAACGTCAGCTGGTAAGAGGAGGACGCCGGGAGGACGTGTCACACCTGTCAGCTCTGTCACTTGACCTGGCTTCTTCTGTCGTTTCAGTGAGAACTCGTCCAGCAGCTTCCTGTCCTCGCTCGTTTGTCCTGAGCCCAAGACGACCGTCAGCCGAGCTCTAAGCGTGTCCGTCTGCGGCCTGCTCCTCCCCCACGATGTCCACCGCCTCATCCAGGAGATCAGGTGACCAGATTACATGATGTGTCTGAAGCTCCTCCCACCACTGCTTCACCTGTCTGTACCTGCTTCATCTTCTGTATCTGCTTCACCCGTCTGTACCTGCTTCACCTTCTGGAACTGACTCACCTGTCTGTACCTGCTTCACCTGTCTGTACCTGACTCACCTTCTGTACCTGCTTCACCTTCTGGAACTGACTCACCTGTCTGTACCTGCTTCACCTTCTGTACCTGACTTACCTTCTGTACCTGCTTCACCTTCTGGAACTGACTCACCTGTCTGTACCTGCTTCATCTTCTGTACCTGCTTCACCTGTCTGTACCTGCTTCACCTTCTGTACCTGCTTCACCTTCTGGACCTGACTCACCTGTCTGTACCTGCTTCACCTTCTGGACCTGACTCACCTGTCTGTACCTGCTTCACCTTCTGTACCTGCTTCACCTTCTGGACCTGACTCACCTGTCTGTACCTGCTTCACCTTCTGGACCTGACTCACCTGTCTGTACCTGCTTCACCTTCTGTACCTGCTTCACCTTCTGGACCTGACTCACCTGTCTGGACCTGACTCACCTGTCTGTACCTGCTTCACCTTCTGTACCTGACTCACCTTCTGTACCTGCTTCACCTGTCTGTACCTGACTCACCTTCTGTACCTGACTCACCTGTCTGTACCTGCTTCACCTGTCTGTACCTGCTTCACCTTCTGGACCTGACTCACCTGTCTGTACCTGCTTCACCTGTCTGTACCTGACTCACCTTCTGTACCTGCAGGTGTTACCTGGAGCAGCCTCACCTGGAGTCCTGGGTGTGTCTGACAGTTCACGGTTTTGCTGACAGTCCTGTTTCGTGGGGTGATAACGAGCACAGCGTCCTGAAAGGAGGAGAAAACTTCTACAGTTTGCTCATGTTCCAGGACGACACCTACCACCTTCACCTGGCTACAGGAGCCCACGACACCTGTCCACCCTGACCACACCTCTCACCAGGACCACCTCTCCCCTCAGGCTGGGACACATGTTCAAAGATGAAACCTTGATCATCAGATATTTTCTGACTTTATTTGTATTTGAGTTTTTTTTATTTTCTTGTTTTTTGTACAAAGAGTGAAATTGAAGGAAATAAAGTTTCTGTTATTGTTGAACTGTTTGCATGAAGTTTGTGTTAACAGTTAAGAGTTCAGGCTTGTGTTTCTGACCACAGACTGAACAGAAGACGACCACATGACTGTTGAATGTAGCTGGTCTTAGTGGAGCTCTGTTGGTCCATAAAGCTCACAGAGACCCATTATTAGTCTGATATTTACAGGAACAAATCTCAGAAAAGCACAAACATGGCCCAGAGGTTAAAGTGGACACTAGTGGGCACTGGAGGAACTGCAGCTGTAAAGTTAGACATTTTAACATGGGGCTCTATGGGGACTGACTCACTGCAGGAGACAGACTCTAGTGGACACTGGAGGAACTGCAGCTGTAAAGTTAGACATTTTAACATGGGGCTCTATGAGGACTGACTCACTGCAGGAGACAGACTCTAGTGGACACTGGAGGAACTGCAGCTGTAAAGTTAGACATTTTAACATGGGGCTCTATGAGGACTGACTCACTGCAGGAGACAGACTCTAGTGGACACTGGAGGAACTGCAGCTGTAAAGTTAGACATTTTAACATGGAGCTCTATGGGGACTGACTCACTGCAGGAGACAGACTCTAGTGGACACTGGAGGAACTGCAGCTGTAAAGTTAGACATTTTAACATGGGGCTCTATGGGGACTGACTCACTGCAGGAGACAGACTCTAGTGGACACTGGAGGAACTGCAGCTGTAAAGTTAGACATTTTAACATGGGGCTCTATGGGGACTGACTCACTGCAGGAGACAGACTCTAGTGGACACTGGAGGAACTGCAGCTGTAAAGTTAGACATTTTAACATGGAGCTCTATGGGGACTGACTCACTGCAGGAGACAGACTCTAGTGGACACTGGAGGAACTGCAACTGTAAAGTTAGACATTTTAACATGGGGCTCTATGAGGACTGACTCACTGCAGGAGACAGACTCTAGTGGACACTGGAGGAACTGCAGCTGTAAAGTTAGACATTTTAACATGGAGCTCTATGGGGACTGACTCACTGCAGGAGACAGACTCTAGTGGACACTGGAGGAACTGCAGCTGTAAAGTTGGACATTTTTTAGACACTGGGGCCTGTCCCCCTCTTCTTCTGTAGTGTTAAAATTGCAGTGACAGTGACAGGAGCATGAGCTCCCCCTGCTGATTGGCTGCATCAACATCAACTATAGGTCTTCAGTAAATATGATTTACAGGTAAGAATGTCTGGAGGCCGTTACTACATGCTTCATGTCAGCAGACTGAGATACATGAAGAAGTGAAGCACATAACCCTGAATACACAGCTGCAACTAAAAACAATGACATGTCAGTGAATCTCCTGTTTATGATGTCTCTGATGTACGGAGCTTTGTGGGGCTTATAAACATGAAGGCCTTGTCACTTCACACAGTGAAGAGATCTGATTGGTCAGTGGGCAGAGTGTCATACAGGGTGAACACCACACCAACGTTTGGAGCAGACAGGATTCAGTTTAAGCTCAGACTTCAGCCTGAAGTTAACCCCCCCCCCCCCCAATCACACAGAGTCATGGGACTGCAGGGGGCGCCCCCCCTGAAGGCTGCAGAAATCCCTACATCATGAGGCATGATGATGGCAGTGTTTAAAGTAAACATAAAACAAGTCCACTTCCTGTTTATCGTCCACTTCCTGTTTATTGTCCACATAGTAATTTGTCAGAGGTTTCTGGGAGAAGGTCAGAGGTCACCTGTATTTAAAGGTACAGTCACCTCAGAGTCACATGTTCCAGTTCATCTGTGTTAGTC
Source organism: Labrus mixtus (assembly GCF_963584025.1). Taxonomy (NCBI): domain Eukaryota; kingdom Metazoa; phylum Chordata; class Actinopteri; order Labriformes; family Labridae; genus Labrus; species Labrus mixtus. The sequence continues at coordinate 31,025,957 of NC_083619.1, read as the reverse complement.
TAGCCTAGCTTAGCATAAAGACTGGAGGTGGAGCTAAAGAGTTACACTTCATCTGTAAATAAAATAATAACAATGATAAACAATTCATTTCATGTTTCCTGATTAATGTCTCTGCAGGAAACGTCAAGGGGCGTGGCCAGGGGGCGTGGCCTGTAAACTCCACCTATTAGATTAAATGGAGGTGGAATCAAACATAAGAGCACAAATTATAAGTTAAAAGTCACAACAAGTGTCAGTTTAAAATCCACTGAGTCACAGGACCTGGACCGGGTCCAGGTCCAGGTCCAGGACCGGGTCCAGGTCCAGGTCCAGGTCCAGGTGTTGTTCTAGCAGAGCTCAGTGGTCCTCTGCAGGTACTGCAGGATGGCGTCTGTCCCCTGTGATGAGCCCCACACTCTCTTCAGAGCTTCACACTCGCGCTCGTTGGTTTGCTCCAGAGCACTGCGGCTGCTGTTCCTCATCAGAGCTTTGGACTCCCTCAGAACCTGCAGGAACAGAGCAGAACGTCAAGAACCTCAGAGGAACCCACAGACCCACAGTCAGGACCAGAGCAGAACGTCAAGAACCTCAGAGGAACACAGCAGAACGTCAAGAACCTCAGAGGAACCCACAGACCTGCTGTCCACTGACAAACAGAACCTGCAGGAACACAGCAGAACGTCAAGAACCTCAGAGGAACCCACAGACCTGCTGTCCACTGACAAACAGAACCTGCAGGAACACAGCAGAACGTCAAGAACCTCAGAGGAACCCACAGACCTGCTGTCCACTGACAAACAGAACCTGCAGGAACACAGCAGAACGTCAAGAACCTCAGAGGAACCCACAGACCTGCTGTCCACTGACAAACAGAACCTGCAGGAACACAGCAGAACGTCAAGAACCTCAGAGGAACCCACAGTCCACTGACAAACAGAACCTGCAGGAACACAGCAGAACGTCAAGAACCTCAGAGGAACCCACAGACCCACAGTCCACTGACAAACAGAACCTGCAGGAACACAGCAGAACGTCAAGAACCTCAGAGGAACCCACAGACCCACTGTCCACTGACAAACAGAACCTGCAGGAACACAGCAGAACGTCAAGAACCTCAGAGGAACCCACAGATCCACAGTCCACTGACAAATAGAACTGAAGTCTGGGACTCGAACCCAGAGTCCACAGAAACTGTCCAAACCACTGGGCCAGTTCCCAGACCCATGAACCACCTGATGGAGTCACAGCAACACATAGATCCACATATCATAGAACACACACACACACTCACTCACTCACTCACTGTGTGGTGTTTCTATCAGTGTGTGTGTGTGTGTGTGTTACTTACCAGCAGGTCAACAGTCACCAGTTCTTTGATTCGTAGCATCACTTCCTGGTTAAAGGTTCCCGGCCAAAGAACCTGAGACACCAAACCTTTAGAACACGCCTCCTGAGCCGTCAACTTCCTGCCACTGAGCAGCAGCTCGTTAGCCTGGAACACAACAGAACTTTGTTACTGGACCAGAACAGAACTTTGTTACTCGACCAGAAGAAGAACTTTATAACTGAGCCTGGACCAGAACAGAACTTTGTTACTGAGCCTGGACCAGAACAGAACTTTGTAACTGAGCCTGGACCAGAACAGAACTTTGTTACTGGACCAGAACAGAACTGGAACAGAACAGAACTTTGTAAGCGGGTCAATGACCATGTGACTGACCGAGGCGGGGCCCATGATGCGAGGGAAGGTGAAGGAGGAGCACGCGTCAGGCGTCTGGCCGTACGAGGTGTACGGCGTCTGGAACCAGGCTTTCTCATTGGCCCACACCACGTCACACAGAGGCAGGAGGGCGGCGCCGAGGCCGATCGCAGGCCCGTTCACCGCCGCCACGATGGGCTTCCTGAACTGGATGAAGGTGTTGATGAAGGTCCTGTGGAGAGGTGAGAGGTCAACAAAGGTCCAGTGATGACATCACTTCCTCTCCTGACCTCTGACCCTTACCTGATTGTTTCAGCCATTTTGATGCTCTCCTTCTTCCTGTCGTCTGTCAGGTGTCTGATGAAATACAGGAAGTCAAGGCCACAGCAGAAGACGGTGCCGACGGCGCCCAGTAACACCAGCTTACTGTCGTCTGATGCTGCCGTTGCCATGGCGCTCTGGATCTCCTTCATCACCTGTGGAAGAAAGCCATATGAAACCTGAAGCCTCCTCTCTCCTCCATCCTCCATCCTCGCCTCCTCCATCCTAGTCTAATCCAGGCACAGAAAAGGTGGAGGGGGCGTGGCCTCACCTCAGGGTTGAGCGTGTTGTTCTCCGAGCTCTTGGTGGACAGCAGGATGTGAGTGAAGCCGTCTTGTTTCTTCACCACGATGTCGCGGTAACGGTACGCGCTCTCCGTTTGTCGCACGCTGAACCTCAGGCGTTTGTCGAAAGCTGAGCGCTCCTCCAGACGCCGTTTCCCTGTTGCACTGGTTGCCCCGGTAACGACACTCTGCACACATGACATCCCGTTGGCAGCCTCCATCAGCGGGGGGTTACCTGACAGACAGAACAGAGGGCAGAGATCTGATTGGTTAGTACAGGTGACTCTTCAGCTTCAGTTACCATGACGACGTCCCTCAGTGTGTCTGTTACTTCTTACTCTAAATGAAGGTCTTATTGTGAGTCGTGTGATTCATCCCCCGATTGTATAGAAGTCGGGGTGGCGTGTCAGCTCACACTGAACGAGTTTTCCTGATCCAGGAACACATGCAAGCAGCTAGGCCTAGACCCCCCCCCCCCCCCCCACACACACACACACACACACACACACACAGACACGTTTCCTTTTCTGTTATATATCTCACTATGGGTGATAATAAAAGGGTCCCAAGTTGTTCATTTGAATTTGCTCTGTGGCACAAGTGACAACTCTGTGTTTTTTTTCAGACTTTACTTTAATTCATCTGATCACTTTTACAAGTTTCTGAATTTTTTGTTTATGTAAACTTGGGTATACGTTTTTGTGAGAGTATATTTTACTTTATTTACTTTCTTTCACTGACTTATCAGTTTGCCTGATTGGGTGCGTGGGTTTGTATGTGTGCAGGTATGTCTGTGTAGCATGTTAACTAGACAGAGTGTAAAAAACGAATTTCCCCTCGCGGGATCAATAAAGTATAAATTATTATTATAGGTATATGCATGTAAGCAGGGACATGTACATGTATTTATATACGACAACAATCCTAATCGCTTACCCATCCCGGCATATTACTTTTACCCACAATGGCTTTGCCAAGCTTTGAATTTTCTTGTTTTTTTTTCTTGAAATGTTTATTTGTCTCACCTCATTTTATAAGAATGTTTAGACAACTGTGTCTTATGCCTGTTTTATTGAATCTCTTTACTTTCTGAAAAACGTTTGTATCTTTCACTAGCTGCAAAACATGTTTACATTTTGCTCTGAATAACCCTAACCCAAAAAAAGTTTCATTTGAAAACGCAAACGGACGACGGTTGGTGAAAGAGAAGGAAGTGGAAGTTGTTGTAGGAGAGAGGAAAGTTGATAACATCGTAGATATAAAGTGCTGCACTGATGATCTGTACTGTTGCGTCCTGCCGCTGGTTGCCATGACTACAGTCCTCCCTCGTCTCTGGTGATTATATTGTAGTCACACAACTTCTGCCGGACCCGTTCAGGACGTAAACATCAAGATTTTAAATTCTAAATATTAATGAAATAAATCTTAACGTCCCCGACGATCGGCGGGCAGATCGAGGACGTTAAGATGTTTGTAGCGCTCACACTACGAGATCATCTGAGCAGATGATCGGGTCCGAGCGGCCTCGAGTCGGAGCGACCCTGAGAGAAAGAAGAATCAGAGGTGAAATGGATGATCCTGCACAGTGAGCCAGGCTTCAGAGAACAGACTGAAGACTGTTTCTCTGATTGGACAGGTGCTCAGGTGTTAGTGTCGCCATGGTGATGTGTGACCTTACCTGTGCCACCGAGGGAGCGAATGGCGGCAGGTGTGACGGGGACCCGTGGGGGTGGTGGGGGATTCAAGCTGCGGGGCCGGGTCCCCATGCGGGCCCTCTCCTGTCCGGGCCCCAGGTGAACACCTGCAGGTTTCTCCAGCAGCGCCACCTCAGGTGGGACCAGGTGGGCGTCATGAGCACTGGCATCCAGGCTGTGAGCCGCCTCACTGGGCGACTCCTCCGAGTCCAGCCGGCTGTTCATTGGACTCTTGGGAACCAGGATCTTGATGCCGGTCTTGGAAAGGTCCAGGCTGCGGCGGGCGGAGCCGGCAGGAGGCGCTGACATCACACCGCCACACAACCTGCCGGCCTGAAGAGGGTGAGGGGAGCAGATGGAGGCAGGGTGGGTGAGGCCAGGTGAGGGCAAAAGAGCCACACCTAGTTTACAGCCTCCCATTAAAGCCCCGCTGAGGTCACTGCGAGCTGCCAGCAACGGCCTGCAGAGTGGCCTGTGGGCGGGGCTGAAGCGCAGGCTGGGCGAGCTGCGGGTGGAGCGCAGTAAGGTGGCGTCTCTCTGCCGTTCGGCCTGCTGGCGGTTAAAGTCGTGGACGTAGATCATACAGGTGGACAGGTGAGTCTCAGGCTCCCAGGTGTCCCCGTCTGACCCGTACCCTCTCCACCTGACCAGGTACTCCACCTTGCCCTTCTTACTCCTCCTCTGATCCACGATCCTCTCCACCTGCAGCACAGCGTGGTTAATACACACTACAGTACACACTCTACAGTACACACTATACAGTACACACTATACAGTACACACTCTACAGACACACTCTACAGTACACACTCTACAGACACACTATACAGTACACACTATACAGTACACACTATACAGTACACACTATACAGTACACACTATACAGTACACACTCTACAGACACACTCTACAGTACACACTCTACAGTACACACTATACAGTACACACTCTACAGACACACTCTACAGTACACACTCTACAGACACACTATACAGTACACACTCTACAGACACACTCTACAGTACACACTCTACAGACACACTATACAGTACACACTCTACAGTACACACTCTACAGACACACTCTACAGTACACTCTCTACAGTACACACTCTACAGACACACTCTACAGTACACTCTCTACAGACACACTCTACAGACACACTCTACAGACACACTATACAGTACACACTCTACAGTACACACTCTACAGTACACACTCTACAGACACACTCTACAGTACACACTCTACAGTACACACTCTACAGTACACACTCTACAGACACACTCTACAGACACACTCTACAGACACACTATACAGTACACACTCTACAGACACACTCTACAGACACACTATACAGTACACACTCTACAGTACACACTCTACAGACACACTCTACAGTACACACTCTACAGTACACACTCTACAGACACACTATACAGACACACTATACAGTACACACTCTACAGACACACTATACAGTACACACTCTACAGTACACACTCTACAGACACACTCTACAGTACACACTCTACAGTACACACTCTACAGACACACTCTACAGACACACTCTACAGACACACTCTACAGTACACACTCTACAGACACACTATACAGTACACACTCTACAGTACACACTCTACAGTACACACTCTACAGACACACTCTACAGTACACACTCTACAGTACACACTCTACAGTACACACTCTACAGACACACTCTACAGTACACACTATACAGACACACTCTACAGACACACTCTACAGTACACACTCTACAGTACACACTCTACAGTACACTATACAGACACACTCTACAGTACACACTCTACAGACACACTCTACAGTACACACTATACAGACACACTCTACAGACACACTCTACAGTACACACTCTACAGTACACACTATACAGACACACTCTACAGTACACACTATACAGACACACTCTACAGACACACTCTACAGTACACACTATACAGACATACTCTACAGTACACACTCTACAGACACACTCTACAGTACACACTATACAGACACACTCTACAGACACACTCTACAGTACACACTCTACAGTACACACTCTACAGACACACTCTACAGACACACTCTACAGTACACACTCTACAGTACACACTATACAGACACACTCTACAGTACACACTCTACAGTACACACTCTACAGACACACTATACAGTACACACTCTACAGTACACACTCTACAGACACACTCTACAGTACACACTCTACAGACACACTATACAGACACACTCTACAGTACACACTATACAGACACACTCTACAGACACACTCTACAGTACACACTCTACAGACACACTCTACAGTACACAATCTACAGAACACTCTCTACAGTACACACTCTACAGACACACTCTACAGACACACACTCTACAGTACACACTCTACAGTACACACTCTACAGTACACACTCTACAGACACTCTCTACAGTACACACTCTACAGACACACACTCTACAGTACACACTCTACAGACACACTCTACAGTACACACTCTACAGTACACACTCTACTATCAATAAATTTTTATTTGTATAGCGTCAACTCATAACAAGTCTTATCTCAAGACACTTTACAAGAAGCAGGTAAAAGACCTTACTCATTGTTATGTTACAAAAAGCAGGTAAAAGACCTTACTTATTGTTATGTTACAAAAAGCAGGTAAAAGACCTTACTCATTGTTATGTTACAAAAAGCAGGTAAAAGACCTTACTTATTGCTATGTTACAAAAAGCAGGTAAAAGACCTTACTCATTGTTATGTTACATAAAGCAGGTAAAAGACCTTACTCATTGTTATGTTACAAAAAGCAGGTAAAAGACCTTACTCATTGTTATGTTACAAAAAGCAGGTAAAAGACCTTACTCATTGTTATGTTACATAAAGCAGGTAAAAGACCTTACTTATTGCTATGTTACAAAGATCCGGCCTATCCATCATGAGCACTTTAGCAAAGCAGCAAAAGTTACAGTGGTAAGAAAAAACTGTCTTATTAAAAGGCAGAAATCTTTGGCCGGATCCCCGGCTCATGACGAAACAGTCTTCACAGGCCTAGACTGCACCGGACACACTCTACAGACACACTCTACAGACACTCTCTACAGACACACTCTACAGACACACTCTACAGACACACTCTACAGTACACACTCTACAGACACTCTCTACAGTACACACTCTACAGACACACTCTACAGTACACACTCTACAGACACTCTCTACAGTACACACTCTACAGTACACACTCTACAGACACACTCTACAGTACACACTCTACAGTACACACTCTACAGACACACTCTACAGTACACACTCTACAGACACACTCTACAGACACACTCTACAGTACACACTATACAGACACACTCTACAGACACACTCTACAGTACACACTCTACAGTACACACTCTACAGACACACTCTACAGTACACACTCTACAGTACACACTCTACAGACACACTCTACAGTACACACTCTACAGACACACTCTACAGTACACACTCTACAGTACACACTGTACAGACACACTCTACAGTACACACTCTACAGACACACTCTACAGTACACACTCTACAGACACACTCTACAGTACACACTATACAGACACACTCTACAGACACACTCTACAGTACACACTCTACAGTACACACTCTACAGACACACTCTACAGTACACACTCTACAGTACACACTCTACAGACACACTCTACAGTACACACTCTACAGACACACTCTACAGTACACACTCTACAGACACACTCTACAGTACACACTCTACAGTACACACTCTACAGACACACTCTACAGTACACACTCTACAGACACACTCTACAGTACACACTATACAGACACACTCTACAGTACACACTCTACAGACACACTCTACAGTACACACTCTACAGTACACACTCTACAGACACACTCTACAGACACACTCTACAGTACACACTCTACAGACACACTCTACAGTACACACTCTACAGTACACACTCTACAGTACACACTATACAGACACACTCTACAGTACACACTCTACAGACACACTATACAGTACACACTCTACAGACACACTCTACAGTACACACTCTACAGTACACACTCTACAGTACACACTCTACAGTACACACTCTACAGACACACTATACAGACACACTCTACAGTACACACTCTACAGTACACACTCTACAGACTTATTTAAAGTAACAGAATAAAACATTATGTTCATTAATAAATAATGTTTTTAATCATTAAACATGAAGTTTAATACTTTTTCTTAAAGTGTTTATAAGTTTAACAGTACAGTTTATGAGCTAACACTGAGCTAACACTGAGCTAACAGGCTAACTCTGAAGGCTAGTCACAGAAGCTAACTGTAGTTTTTCACTCTCCCGCTCTTTAACTAAGTGAATTAACCAGCTGATACCTGTCCAGTCTACTCCACCTGTCTGCTGCTCTACACCTGCTCAGGTACAAACTTTACAAACTTCACTCAACTTTGCGGTCAGCTAACGTTAGCGTGTTAGCATTAGCTCACATACCTCATAGAAGTCTTCCGTAGCCATGGAGACAGAGCGCGTGCACGAGCAGCTTCCAGAAGCGTCCTCAGGTGAGCTGCAGGTGAGTGAGAGAGAGAGAGAGAGAGAGAGAGAGGGAGAGAGAGAGAGTGACCACAGTCACCGAGTTTAACACAGTTAACTAGTCGTTAGCTGTTAGCACTCTCTGTTACCTCAACATCCGCTCTGACTGACACACCTCCGAAATAAAAGCCCCCGGTATGGCGCTGAAGCTTTTATTGTGAAAGGGATCTTCCTCTGCCTTCAGTTTACCCGAACGATCAGCTCATGAACACTTTTAATGAGTATGAAGTTGTCATACATGAATAATGATCTCTGTTATTTTAATGATCGATGGAATCACCTGTTTCATCGGTCAGGTGCGCACGAGACGAATAAATGCATCATTGGGCTACACGAACACAACTGTAACACAAACTCCAATGTTGCCAATGTTTTGGTGCAAGTTAGTGTGTAGAAGTTTGGCTGCAGTTTATTAAAAGCAATAAATGACCCGACACCGGGGGTCTAAGACTTCTACCTCAAACAGGTATGAATGTAGTGTGACTACGGAAGCGTATTGCATTCATGTGGAGATTTTTTTTTTTCCTGGTTTCTTGTTATCATGAGAAAAGATCTCGTTATAACGAGAAAAGATCTCGTAATAACGACATAAAGATCTCGTTATTACGAGATAAAGACCTCTTAATAACGACATAAAGATCTCGTAATAACGACATAAAGATCTCGTAATAACGACATAAAGATCTCGTTATAGCGAGAAAAGATCTCGTAATAACGACATAAAGATCTCGTTATTACGAGATAAAGATCTCGTTATTACGAGATAAAGACCTCGTAATAACGACATAAAGATCTCGTTATAACGACATAAAGATCTCGTAATAACGACATAAAGATCTCGTTATAACGACATAAAGATCTCGTAATAACGACATAAAGATCTCGTTATAACGACATAAAGATCTCGTAATAACGACATAAAGATCTCGTTATTACGAGATAAAGACCTCGTAATAACGAGATAAAGACCTCGTAATAACGACATAAAGATCTCGTTATAACGAGAAAAGATCTCGTTATTACGAGATAAAGATCTCGTTATTACGAGAAAAGATCACATAACAGACTAAAATGATACTAGAGGGGTAATGAAGTTTGCATTGTGGCAGGCAGAGGAGGGAGGAAGATCAAAAGGCAACGATGACCAGGGTTATTGATTTGATTGCGTTTTATTTCCATCTTGGGTTAAGACATTGGGAAATATTAGTGTCTTTGAGTAACATAGATGGTATTATCATGAGCATGTCAACTTTACGCAGGCATCTGAAGGCGTTAAGGTTATTCAGACGGAAAGAACACTCTGACCTACTTGACATTGCGTTATTCCTCCAGGATCAGTTGAATAAATACGGTATGCTTCACGGATATAAAGTAATGCATCTGAAATGCATTCAAGCTGGCTATGTGGTGACTCAAAATACAATTAGGCATTTGCTGAAAATACTGGATCCCCATGGAGTTCAACTGCAGCACCGGAATCGCCTGCGACGGCGCCTATACCAAAACCCAGGTCCGAATTTCTTGTGGCATGTTGATTCCTATGATAAACTGAAACCATATGGGATCTGTATTAACGGTGCAATCGACGGGTTTTCACATTTGGTCATATGGCTCCATGCATATTCTACAAGTAGCAATCCCAAGGTCGTCGCTGGATACTTCATGGAAGAAGTGGCAACAAGAAATGGAACTGCTAGCAGGATTCGGTCGGACTTGGGAACAGAGAACGGTCACATGGAGCTGATGCAAATGTTCTTGAGAAATGATCATGCTGATGAATTTGCTCCAATGTGCTATTTGTATGGGTCAAGCAATCATAACCAGCGCATTGAGAACTGGTGGGGATTTTTAAGGAAACAACATGCACAGTTTTTGATGAACATGTTTAAAGAGGTCAAAGATTCAGACAACTTTTCTGGAGACTTTTTGGACAAGAATCTGATACAATTCTCATGTCTTGAGATAATTGAGGTAAGAAGCCACCAGTTGGCCTCAAAATGTTATGATTTAAATGTTATCTTACCCTTGTCCATAGTGCCATATTGCATAATGCCATGCATTGATTATGAACCCTCTCGACAAACATGCTCTGTTGCTTGATGTGTCTATAATTTCAGCACCAGGCGCTGTCCACCTGATGTTGATTGCGCTGTGGTGCATTGCACATTTCAATACCACAAAATGATGTGCTTACCTGCTTGCCTGTATCCGCGTCTCATTAAGAAGGAAAATACTGATAGAGGAGGGGAGACTTCTTGGAAAGTAGGCTACAGTCTACTATACTGTGATATGCATAACCTTCCATATTTTCTTATTATTGTATATTTATTTAAGAACAAACAAACAAACAAACAAGTAGGCTACATTGCTGGGGAGACAGATTTTCCTGCAGAGGCGAATGATCTACAGTTTAATTTCTTTGAATGCGGATTTTTGCGCAATTAGGAGACTAAGCAACTAGCCCACAACTAATCAGGTTATTACAGGTCATTAGAGAGTTCCAGTAATCAACATTATTACATAAACATCACAATTTAAGCAGGTAGGCCTACTCTGTAATCCATAACGTGTTTACCTCGTGTGACCTAAATTAAACAATAAAATCAGTCATAGATTTGCTTTCATCAATGAAGTATGATTTATTTCAATTTGGCAATACAAATAAAGGGATTCATATAACAGGAAAAACTTGAAATATTTGGTCCAAAGTATAGTTGAGCACACGGATTAAAGGCATCAAACTTTTTCATTATAAAAACATTTTGACTCCATGCGTCTTCATCAGCATCAAAAAAGTGATTCATACTATTCCTCTCAATAACCTAGTAAGGAATACCATTCGGCATAAGCCTCATTCTGGTTTGTTATACGGTGTAGTATACAGGACAAAGAAAAAACTTTGTAAGATATTTGTCTGCCAACATTATGGACCACAAATACAGAATTTGAGCTCATGAATGTGTTATATTTGAGTTGATAACCTTTTTTTGTCCTTCCCAGAGAGAATTGCAGGAAGTTGTCCATCTCTGGAACAGCCACAGAATCCACCCGAGCAGAAATGCTGTGTCTCCTGGTGGACGTCCACTGATGCTGTACACACTCCCTCAACTGTTTGGGGCGAGGGATTACCTCAAAGAGGTGTCTCAACAAAAGATTCAGATCTGCAGAGAGGAATGCCTTCTGAGAGGCCCATATCCATGTGATAAGACAGTCTTTGACATTTGTTGCCTAGCCATGGCAGAAAACAACCTCCATGCACCCACCTCACCTGAAGAAGCCATTGAGCTTTATCTCTTCCTACGAGGTTACATACGCTCTCAGCTATAAGTAGGTTGGCTGCTTATGAAAAAAGCACAGAATTTGTAGTTAGTCACTATAATTCTGGGTGTGATTTAAGACTTAAATTCAGACTAGGGGAAAGCTTTCTTATGATTAGGACTTGGGGTAGTAGCAGTGTAGTATAGTATAATAAGTACACTAGGGCTGCAACTGACAATTACTATCATTAATGATTAATCTGTTGATTTTTAAATTTTTTTATCTATGAGTTGTTTTGTCTATAAAATGTCTGAAAATGGTGAAAAACCTAATTCTCGGTTTCCCAAAGCCAAAGATAAAGTCCTCAAATGTCTTTCTTTGTCCACAACTCAAAGATATTCATGTTTCTGTCATAGAGGAGTAGAGAAACTAAAACATTTTCACTTTGAAGAAACTGGAGCCAGAGATTTTGTACTTGCATTCTACCTTCAATTAATTGACTCTCTAAAGGTAGTGTTAAAGTTTGGGGTCCAGTTATGCCGGCTCTAAATACTTATATTTTCTCCATTTTCTGTATATTTTCTTCAGGCACACCTCGATTCCGAAGAAAGGTCCAGAGACCGCCATCTTCATCAGACAGCTGGTGATTTCTGGCTGCCATGACGGGATCTTTATGTGTGGGATATGCAGGGAAAAATTGGAACATTAACGCTAGCTTAATAAAGTTAGATATAGTAACGTTAACGCTGATGTTTTAGGGATGGCATTAGCATCATTCCTTCCTCTTTTGCACACAAAATGCTATAACTTACTGCTACATAACAAAGCCTGTGGGGCAGAGAAGGACAACAATAAAGACCACAACCAACTCCCTAATTAGCTTGAACAAATTATAGCTTACTAACAAGCAATAATAGCTAGCTAGCTAGCTAGCTAGCGTTAATGTTAGCGTTAGCTCTAGTTAGAAGGCTGATTGACCAGAGTCTCATTAAATGATAAAAAGCCATTAATAAGATGCCATTCTGGTATAATGTTACACAAACACATACATTTAACATTAACTAGTTAGCCAATTAACAATTACTATAGCTAATACCTGATTCTCCACCTTGTAATGAGCTGCTGCTGGTGTACTGTGCACTCCCATAAACAAACCTGTACAAACCTCCTCATAGCCACCACCCTAATGCTTTTCTTGTTACTACGAGATCTTTTTCTCGTAATAACGACATCTTTATCTCGTAATTCTACATCCCTTTAAGCCTTAATATAATGTAAACAGGTGAGTTCTATTAAAGACCACGCCCCCTAATTCTACATCCCTTTAAGCCTTAATATAATGTAAACAGGTGAGTTCTATTAAAGGCCATGCCCCCTAATTCTACATCCCTTTAAGCCTTAATATAATGTAAACAGGTGAGTTCTATTAAAGACCACGCCCCCTCTAGTGGACACTGGAGGAACTGCAGCTGTAAAGTTGAACATTTTAACATGGGGCTCTATGGGGACTGACTCGCTGCAGGAGACAGACTCTAGTGGACACTGGAGGAACTGCAGCTGTAAAGTTAGACATTTTAACATAGAGCTCTATGGGGACTGACTCACTGCAGGAGACAGACTCTAGTGGACACTGGAGGAACTGCAGCTGTAAAGTTGGACATTTTAACATGGGGCTCTATGGGGACTGACTCACTGCAGGAGACAGACTCTAGTGGACACTGGAGGAACTGCAGCTGTAAAGTTGGACATTTTAACATGGGGCTTTATGGGGACTGACTCACTGCAGGAGACAGACTCTAGTGGACACTGGAGGAACTGCAGCTGTAAAGTTAGACATTTTAACATAGAGCTCTATGGGGACTGACTCACTGCAGGAGACAGACTCTAGTGGACACTGGAGGAACTGCAGCTGTAAAGTTGGACATTTTAACATGGGGCTCTATGGGGACTGACTCACTGCAGGAGACAGACTCTAGTGGACACTGGAGGAACTGCAGCTGTAAAGTTGGACATTTTAACATGGGGCTTTATGGGGACTGACTCACTGCAGGAGACAGACTCTAGTGGACACTGGAGGAACTGCAGCTGTAAAGTTAGACATTTTAACATAGAGCTCTATGGGGACTGACTCACTGCAGGAGACAGACTCTAGTGGACACTGGAGGAACTGCAGCTGTAAAGTTAGACATTTTAACATGGGGCTCTATGAGGACTGACTCACTGCAGGAGACAGACTCTAGTGGACACTGGAGGAAATGCAGCTGTAAAGTTGGACATTTTAACATGGGGCTCTATGAGGACTGACTCACTGCAGGAGACAGACTCTAGTGGACACTGGAGGAACTGCAGCTGTAAAGTTAGACATTTTAACATGGAGCTCTATGAGGACTAACTCACTGCAGGAGACAGACTCTAGTGGACACTGGAGGAACTGCAGTTTTTTTACATTAGATATTTTTTCAGCACTGGACACTGGGGCCTGTCCCCCTCTTCTTCTGTGGTGTGAAAATGGCAGTGACAGGAGCATGAGCTCCCCCTGCTGATTGGCTGCATCATGTTTCTCTAGCCTGAAGCTTAAACAGCATCAACAAAACAGACTTTTACTGGAATTGACTTTAAGTCATTTTAATTCAGAGCTGATGATTCAAACTGTTTTCATTTCATTTCACACCAACATGATGTCATCTTTTATTCTTGATCACTTCCTCTTTTCCTCCTTATTCTTCAGTCAGACTTTTTGTTTATGCGGCGCTGGACTGCTGGAGCTAACAGCGCACCGTCGCCATCGTCTTCGTCTTCACAAATGGTGGGTCGTTTCTTCAGGCACAGGTAGCAGAAGACGGCAGTGAGGGTGAGCAGAATGCCCACCAGGACGCAGACCAGCAGCGGCGCCTGTGTGAACACGGGCTGCACCAAAGACAGGACGAGAGTCAGACATCATTGAGAGGAAACAGGAAACAGGAAACAGGAAACAGGAAGTGATGAGACTCACCTGCAGTGTGGTCTTAACACCATGAACAGCTCGTCTGATGCGTTGATAAATGCTGTTTCCTCCCAGAGCCTGTCAGGAAATAGTTCACACGTTCACCTTTTAGAATTTCAGAATAAAAGTCTCCTACAAACGCATCGTCACTCACCTGGACGCTGCCGTCCAGAACCCCGTCCAAGAAGTCCAGCAGGTGACGCTCTGTTTCCACGGCGACAAGTGGCAGGAAGTATCCGTCATTGGACAGATTTACAACGACGAAGGAGGGAACAATGACATCACTGATGGCAAGAAACACAAACACAATCAGTCATCTTACCCGAGCCAATGGGAGTCTATGACCACGTCTATGACTAGAGATGTTAGTGACTAGAGATGTTAGTGACTAGAGATGTCAGTGACTAGAGATGTTAGTGACTAGAGATGTTAGTGACTAGAGATGTTAGTGACTAGAGATGTCAGTGACTAGAGATGTCTATGACTAGAGATGTCAGTGACTAGAGATGTTAGTGACTAGAGATGTTAGTGACTAGAGATGTTAGTGACTAGAGATGTCAGTGACTAGAGATGTCTATGACTAGAGATGTCAGTGACTAGAGATGTTAGTGACTAGAGATGCCAGTGACTAGAGATGTCTATGACTAGAGATGTTAGTGACTAGAGATGTTAGTGACTAGAGATGTCAGTGACTAGAGATGTCAGTGACTAGAGATGTTAGTGACTAGAGATGTCAGTGACTAGAGATGTCAGTGACTAGAGATGTCAGTGACTAGAGATGTTAGTGACTAGAGATGTTAATGAGTTAGTTCTCAAACTTACTCCATCACAAGTCCATTAATGTAATTAGAGTCCTCCATGAAACCAAAATAGAAGGACCTGGAATAGACAGACAGACAGACAGACAGACAGAGAGACAGACAGGCAGTCAGACAGACAGACAGACAGACACACAGACACACAGACAGACAGGAAGACAGACAGACAGACAGACAGACAGGCAGTCAGACAGTCAGACAGACAGACAGACAGACACACACAGACAGACACACAGACAGACAGACAGACAGACAGACAGACACACACAGACAGACAGACAGAGAGACAGACAGGCAGACAGACAGACAGACACACAGACAGAGAGACAGACAGTCAGACAGACAGACAGACAGACAGACAGACAGACACACACACACACACACACACAGACAGACAGACACACACACACACACACAGACAGACAGACACACACACACACACACACACACACACAGACAGACACACACAGACAGACAGACAGACACACAGACAGAGAGACAGACAGTCAGACAGACAGACAGACAGACAGACAGACACACACACACACACACACACAGACAGACATACAGACAGACAGACAGGCTCTGACCTGCTGTAGGTCTCTCTGTAATCTGCAGCCACTTTCTCCAGGAGAGTTTTATACCTGAGCAGGTAACAGGAAACGCATCACACATGATGTCATACTTTTTGTTTACCTGGCTACTGTTGACTGTTGGAATCTTACCTCAGACTTTTGTCACATGGCCTTTTCTCCACCAGCACCAACACCACTAGTTTACCTGGGAGAAAAAGACAGAGTCACTCCCCACCAACCAATCAGCAGCTTCCTCAGCTGCAGTTCCTCTGGTGTCCACTAGATGCTGCTGTGCACTAGAGAATGCAGTCTGGTCTGTTTGAATGATATGTATTCTATAATG